>NW_023606191.1:0-40001 GCF_013339745.2 Dermacentor silvarum
GGAGACATGGGTTGGGCCTCTTTTGAAGTCAGAGAAGCACAAAGCAAAATTAGTTTTGAAGAAAGGCTCAGGAACATGGATGAAAATAAATGGGCGGCTAAAGTGCACAAGTATCTCTACATGAAAAGCGTGGACACAGAATGGAGGAAGAGGTCAAGGAAGTTGGCAACCAAGTACAGGATAATCGAAACTGTAAATAGACAACCAGGGGTCATCAGAAAGAAAGTGAGAGAAATAGAGACCGTGAATTGGATGCAAAGAATGGAAACGAAAAGGACAATGGAGATTTACAAGAATGAGAAGAAAGAAATTAGAAGGGAAAATCTGTACGATAACACAAAGGGCAGTGCCTTGCTATTTGAGGCTCGAGCCGGTTGCCTAAGGACGAAAACATATCGGAACAAATATTCGGAACTAGATGAGACATGTGTATGCTGCAGTAAAGATCCAGAGACCACTCAGCACATCCTAATGGAATGCGACGGGATCCACCCAGCGAGAACCGTAGGTAACGTGCAACTCCCAGAAGCGCTTGGGTTTAAAGTGGAAGGAAACATAAACAGATCAGCCGTAGAGATCAGCAAGAGACGATTAGAGTACTGGTGGAAAAAAAGCTGGGAAAAGATCGATACGACCTGATCTCTTAAAATCATAGGCAGCGGTACAAGCTAAATTTTTTGAAAAAGGTATACAAAAATGCGAGATAAAGAACATGTGTAGTATACCTGATTAAATCAAGCAGGCTAGGTGACTATTTGTCGCCACCCCGTTTCAAAGGGGATGCCAATAAATCATCATCATCATCATCATCAAGATGGCGCCATGGCCAGCTGGGACCGCTGGCCATGGCGCCATCTATCTGCTCGCAGCAGAGCTACTCGGTGCGCCCGCGCGCGGCCGAACATAATCTGGACGCTCGCTCGCGCGCAGTGTCAGCACCTAAATATTCTTCCACCGTGATCTAGGGGCTTTAGCGCCATGTTTGCCGTGATGACGTCCTACGCCGTCCGCCTCGTACCAGCCAATGAGAGACGAGCAGGCATGCGGATGGCAAAGTTGCGTCCGCCCGTCCAGACGATCGGACAGGCTTCCGCTCCGGTCCGCATGCTTGCGGAGCGGGCGTGCGGATTGAGCGCGTATGGGCCCTTAGGCTTAGGGTCGACACATGCTGGAACGGAAATAAAGAGTTCAATGGTGGTTAAGCAGCCATATTTTTTAACAGTTAATTGTGTGCTCACCAATCGAAGTTAAGGTAAACATATAGAAGCATGCTAGGCTTGACTGTTTTGTTGACTGTCTCTTTTTAATTCCTATACAGCTCTTTCTCTTTCACGGAACTATGCCTGCTGGCTTCCATTGTTTTTGTCTAGTTAAGGTAAGTCACATGGTTGCAAACTAGACGTTGACTGTTTTTCTTTTCTTTTTTACTGTCTCTTTTTATTTACTATGCAGCAATTTGACTATTTCACGGAACCAGAATTCCTGCTGGCTTCCATTGTTTTTGTCGAGTTAAGGTAAGTCGCATGGTTGCAAGCCAGAGCCTGAATGTATGCTTATTCGGTCGCTTTGTTTATGTGCGTGCACAATCTCTGCATTGTTTCCATACTTTTGGCATTTGACCATTTGTATGCTGCTATAAATTTGTTTATGTTGCTGTAGGGCATATGTTCCGCAAACAGATGAACAGGGGCCAAACGGTGTTTGTTTCGCACAGTTTCATGCACACCTAATTAATCTTAAGGTAAACCTGTAGGAGCATGCCAGGCTTGACTGTTCTGTTAAGTGGCTTCTTTTGATTTCTATGCACCTCTTTTGTGTATTGTTATTTCTTATTTGGCACCATGTGGCATGCCTGGCTGCCATTTCTGTTAGTCATGGTAAGCCATGGCTTAACTAATTGTATTGCTATTGAAAATGCTTGCTGTTTACTGACAACTGTGGTGTTGATATATAGTTTACATGCTTTTTGTTCTGGGGATCTTTTTGTCCTCAAGAGGGCACACTAATAATAGTTTGCACCCAATTATCTTGCACATATCACTGATTGAAGCATAAGCGTGCACTAGCTTTTTCTCTGAAGTGAGTGTACAGCATTATTTTATATATATATATATATATATATATATATCAAACAATAGCTATTCTGCGCTTTTTTAAACAGGCATATAATAAAGTTGCACATTCACTTCAGAGAAACAGCTAGTGCATTCTTGTGCTTTCAATATGCGCCCCGTGTAACCAAGCGATTTCGTTGAGAGGAAGCATCACTTCTATAACGAGTATGGATAGGATCTGCTCGTACAGCAGCATGGTTATTTAAGATGGGCCGTATTGATTCTCCAAACTGTACTACGTGCGACGAGACATGAGACATTGAGCACTTTCTGTGGTCGTGCCCAAGGTACTGAGATGAAAGGGACATTCTTCTGAAGAACCAGCACACTTCGTGTTCCTAGAAGGATCAATTATAGCATGCAAAGAAGCTTCATTTTTTTTATTGCATTCTTAAAGTGGCCCTGAAACATTTCTTGAAATGGTAAGAAAATGTTGCCGATCTGTCGTAGCAGCTGCTGTGAACATGTGAGCCATACATTTCTGCACTGCATGCAGCAGTGTCAAACACAATGAAAAATTGCTTGCTCTCGCTTCCGCAATGTCATCACATTGAAAGCGGCTGGCCTACCAACGCTACTGGCTGATTTCGTGATCACGAGAGCATTCTCGGTAATACGTCATTCCTACTTTTCAGTTAATGCAATCTCAAAAGCGCAAAAATCATTTCATCTTTGCACTGGCCATAGCTGCATCAGCTGCGTGTGGCCTTTAAGATGGCAGCGGCGTGCTGCATTGCGTAGTATACCGGGACTTTGCTGTCTTGGCTTCTCCTCTGTGTAGCTTCCATCACGCTAGCAGGCAGGAAAATAGTCTTGCACTGGTGTTGTAACTTCACTTACAGTTGGAGGATTGGAAAACCTTTTGAGATTCGTGAGACGACGTCCTTTAATAGTGAGGCCATTCTATGATAGGCAAGTGTTTCACGGTCCCTTTAGGAAGAGAATGGTTTTATTGGCATGTGGTACAATACCGCAGTGATATTGTAAGAGATACTCGGAAGGAGCAGTTGCCGGCCTTGATTGCCAGGCTAAGCCCACCTGTTGCTACAACCCACCAACACCACTACCTAAATAAAAGTAACGTACTCTTGTAAGAGATTTGTTTGCAAACCATCTAACTGCTAATGACCTACTGCAAGTCGTGTGTGGATTAAACCATTTGCCAGTTTAATTTCACTCTACAGTAGCTTTTTCATATCATCTGTAACTTAATTCTGAACGTCATCATACAGCATAAGATTTTGA
Source organism: Dermacentor silvarum (assembly GCF_013339745.2). Classification (NCBI taxonomy): domain Eukaryota; kingdom Metazoa; phylum Arthropoda; class Arachnida; order Ixodida; family Ixodidae; genus Dermacentor; species Dermacentor silvarum. The sequence goes on from NW_023606191.1 coordinate 3,360, forward strand.
GAGAAAGTATTGCTTAAATTTGTAAACGAAATGTGACCGAGGTAAAACAACGGCACATATTTTGCTATTTGAAATGCCGAATTGCACATCTTTATTGTAAATCAAGTGTTTCTTACTCACTTTTTTCTTCACTGTTGTATTACAGAGGAAACTTCTGTGGGCAGCCAGTGGTATCCAAGAGGGAAGGGACCTGGATTCCTGTGGTTACTGCAGCTACGTCTTAGTTTATGTGGTCACCTTTTCTACTGTATTTAAAAATGTTATAAAATCATTCTGCATCTCCTTTAATTTATTAGTCAATAAAGCCGCTTTCTCACAATGTCAGGTTGTAATTTTTTCTGCATGTTGTTACGCTTATTTGCTTTGTATGTGTATTGCACATTTCATATATGTTAAAAAATTTATGCAAGTTACTATAAATAATATAATGTAATGCTTCAATTTAATTTTCAGTTCTATATAGTAACATGTGTACTATGAAGCTAGCATACGGATGCATGGTATGCTGAAGAAGTGCAGGCTTTTATAGCTTAATTAAGAATTTTGTTAGACGTCCACAGAATTCTGTTATAATTTATAACAGAATTCTGGGAACGTCTAATAAAATTCTTGACTTGTTCTAGTCAAGATGTTTTATAAAAGCCTGCATAATGTTTCCGAAGCCATTATTACAGAATTCTGGGAACGTCTAATACAATTCTTGAAGTTGTTATTGTCGAGATGTTTATTAGCCAACTTTTAGCGTAACGTTAGCAGGGCTTACTGAAGTACCTGTAGACGTTCACGGCTAGAAAATGTCTTGACCAGGACAGCTATTAGACTTTTGAATTATCCGTTCAAGACATCTTTTAGACATCAAATAGCTGCTTGTGTGTTTCGTGGGAACCGTTGCTTGTGGTGGCTGGGGCTACTGTATACATTGAAGATGTACACGCTTTGTCGGGATGCGTTGCCGGGGAGGAGCTCTACCCTGACATGTTCGATTTCGGGCATGTACGTCGAGGTCGTGCGCTGGGCAGGTGATCTTATTAGCGACCAGCGTGGCGGTACCGCGTCCTCCCGAAGGGCCGGGTAACCACTGGTATCCGGAGAACGTGGTGGTTGGTAGAACTCTGCACGGGCCCGGCCCGGCTCCGAAGCGTTTTTCGGTGGGCTCGGGCCGGGCCCGGGCTTAAAGCCACGGGCCCGGGCCGGGCTTGAGGCCGCGGGCCCGGGCCGGACTCGGGCTTGAAGCCATGGGCCCGGGCCAGGCTCGGGCCCGCTCATTAAAGGACCTAAGTAGGCCTTGAGCACACGCAACCGTTATGCATTGCATGGTTCAATGCATTCTGTGCCAAGCTGAAGTGACACGTGCAAAATGACTGTCATCATCATCATCAGCCTATATTTATGTCCACTGCAGGACGAAGGCCTCTCCCTGCGATCTCCCATTAACCCTGTCTTGCAATAGGTGATTCCAATTTGCGCCTGCGAATTTTCTAACTTGTGGGGATGCGCGACTCTCACGCGTCCCCTGATGTTGTTTTCCCCGCATGTCTCCTGTAGTCCGGCTTCTCTGCGTGGCTAAGCCCAGCGGTGGTTGCGGCGCGTTGCGAGAGATGGCGCTAGTGTCGCGATGCTAACGCCACCGAAACGGTGAGGTCACTTGGGAGAAAAAGGTCGGAGGCGCGCTCTTTTTGGCTGGGGATCGGCGACCAACACGCACGGACGCTTCGCGCGTGCGCCGGCCCGCTTCGCGCGACCGTCGCGCGAGGCTAAGAGCAGGACACCGGTATGGACGAACACGGATCGTTCGAGCGCGCTACCGTTCGCGTGACTGTACACGTGAACGACTAGGCGATGGTGTCATAGCATGGGGCGAACGTATTCGCTCGCTATCGGGTCGCGGTGAGTCGGACTTCCTTGATTTGTCGCGCGCCCGTGTAAATGTTCTATTGGTTGTAATTCGGCTAGTATGTATTAGTGTATGAAAGGTGCAATAAATGCCCTTTTGATTGTTTGCACTACTATATTGTCGTTCCTTTGTCCCAAGAGCACATGTGAGACCCCACAAACTTCATCACCCCACCTAGTTTTCTGCCGTCCTCGACTGCGCTTCCCATCTCTTCGTATCCATTCTGTAGCTCTAATGGTCCATCGATTATCCATCCTACGCATTACATGGCCTGCCCAGCTTCATTTTTTCCGCTTAATGTCAACAAGAATATCGGTTATCCCTGTTCTCTGATCCACACCGCTCTCTTGACTGTATATCTTATCGGATGACTTATCGAAGAAAATAGTTAAACAGATGATGTTCTCATTTTAACAGCGGAGCTGTTTCAGCCGGGCGTAATGTGTCTGCTGAATCCAAAAAAGTGTGCCGATCCTGGTAGCAGTGTAGAAAGGGTCCAAGCGCAATGGCACATACACCTGTGAACTAGCGAAGCTGAGCCTGGATAAGTCTAGCTAAGAATGGTGGGGACTACTTAAACTTAGTCAGTCATCGATATCTGCAATTGATAGCCAATCAAAAGCTAGTCGATAATCGATCAATAACCAATAAATTCCGGAAAATTCTGTGGATGACTTGGTAGTGCTTAGCCTAGCCCAAATACTTGGCCACTATCTTGCGATAGACAATCGATATCCAATCAATAGCTAATCAATCAAACAATTATAAATAAATTACGGGAAATGCTGGGGATGACTTGGTAGTGCTTAGCCTAGCCCAAAAGCCAGGACTAGCTAGGTGCCCATCAGCTCCGCTGTCTCTTTAGCATTGCGCCGGTAGTGCAAGCTACGCTATTTTTATTTTCCACAAAAACAAACATTGTTTCCGCGTAAGGATAAATAAATTATACAAAGAACCACTCCTCAAACCATTTCCATGTTACCGCTTTTACGATTCCACTATTACCAGTGTCGATACTATTGCATTATTTTAGCGCTAAGACCAGTTACTTTTGTGCTTCAATGCATAAAACAGCGTTTTCCTCAAAAAGTTAACTCAAACGCCCATTCATTTCGTCGGACACTTTGAAAATTAATATCTCGAAACTGGTTCAGTCCTGAGAATTCATTCCAAGTGGATACGCCTTGCGAACTCAGTGGCTATAATACGTAGATTAAAAGATGTGCCGTAAAGTAAATAATTAAAAAAGTGAATTAGCGTAATTATGTTAATTCTTCAATTAGGCGTTTTGTTTTCTCGTGGAAGTAATGACCGCCTCATCGAGTAGTTTAGATCAAGGATTATTATATAATTGTGCAATCTGCAACAGGCAATTTTTAAAAATTTGGTTCAGCTAAAATGAAACACCCTGTATATTGTCGCGGTTCAACGCGAACAAGAGACAACAACGGCGGAGCAAGACGGCAGCGGAACAGCCTGTTCAAAAAGACCACCAGAACAACAGACGTCTTCTTCGTCTTCAAGTTCCCCCTGTCCCACTACACGGAGCACGTTAAAGCACATATCGTCATCGCAGTCTAAATTTCAACATAGAGCACGCGTCATTTGCTCTCCCTCGAAAAGAGCATCGCCCCGATGCTAAACAATAAGTTCGCTTGGTGAAAACTAAAGTCCCTCGTACAGTCACTCGCTGACGTAGGGCTTCATGCGCACTACGTGCACAAGTTCAGAACGGTGTTGGCGGCGCCTTGTGCAGTAAGGGCTATCTGGAACGACCTCGTATGTGACGTCACTTAGCCGACGGAGCACTTTATAGGGTCCGAAATATCGCCTCAGCAGCTTCTCGGATAGTCCCCGTTTTCGTATAGGCGTCCAGACCCATACTCTGTCACCGGTGTCGTACGTTACAGGCCTATGACGGGCATTATAGCGACCTGCATCGTATTCTTGCTGCAGGTGTATTCGCACGCGTGCGAGTTGCCTCGCTTCTTCTGCACGTTGCGTAAACGATTCGGCATCCATGTCAATGTCGTCAGGTTCGTGTGGTAGCATGGCGTCGAGCATCGTCCTTACTTCGCGTCCGTGGACAAGGCTGAATGGAGTCATCCGTGTAGTTTCTTGTTTAGCCGTGTTATAAGCAAACGTGATATAAGGCAGAATCTCGTCCCAATCTTTGTGCTCTATATTCACGTACATGGAAAGCATGTCTTCGAGTGTTTTGTTCAGGCGCTCTGTTAGTCCGTTTGTTTGTGGATGGTAGGCTGTTGTCTTTCGATGAGTTGTGCCACTGAGCATCAGGACGTGATCTAAAAGCGTGGCTGTGAATGCGGTGCCTCGGTCTGTTATGACGATGGTTGGTGCGCCATGTCTCAGCACAACATTCTCTATGAAAAATCGGGCCACCTCTGCTGCTGTGCCTCTCTGGATAGCTTTTGTTTCGGCGTAGCGAGTAAGATAGTCAGTTGCTACAATAACCCAGCGGTTACCAGTTGTAGAGGTAGGAAGTGGACCCAAGAGGTCCATTCCGATCTGGTCAAATGGCGTTTGCGGTACTTGGACGGGTTGTAGCAAACCGGCTGGTTTCGTTGGAGGTGACTTGCGCCGCTGACAATCTAAGCAGGTCCGAACGTGATGTTTCACGGCAACGGGCAGTCCTGGCCAATAATATCTTTGTCGCACTCTGTTCAGTGTTCGCGTATATCCTAGATGCCCAGAAGTGACTTCGTTGTGGCATGCTTCCAGTACTTCCCTACGAAGAGCAGTAGGAACGACGAGCAAATAGTTTGATCCGCTCGATGAGAAGTTCATTTTGTATAGAACTTTGTTCCTTAAACAAAACGATGGTAATCCTCTTGCGAAAGCTTTAGGTGCTGTCTGAGTTCGTCCGTCCAAGAAATTAATCAGACCAAGCAACTCAGGGTCGTCACGTTGTTGTTGTGCAATGGTAGACGTGTCGAGAAGGCCGAGGAATGCTGTTTCCTCTTCATCGGTCGAAGGAGCTGATTCTATGGGTGACCGAGACAGGCAGTCAGCGTCGGTATGCCGTTTCCCCGACTTGTGCAGGATCGTCATATCAAACTCTTGCAGTTTCAGGCTCCAACGTGCTAATCGCCCGGAAGGATCTTTCAGATTTGTGAGCCAGCACAGTGAATGATGGTCGCTGATAACTTTGAAGTGGCGACCATACAAATAAGGGCGAAATTTTGTAACCGCCCATACCATGGCGAGGCATTCTTTCTCGGTTGTAGAGTAATTTTCTTCTGCGCGTGAGAGCGTTCTGCTTGCATAGGCGATCACTCTTTCTGTGTCCTCCTGGCACTGCACAAGAACAGCTCCGAGACCAACATTGCTGGCATCAGTGCGAAGCATTGTCGGAGCTGTCTCGTCAAAGTGGGCCAGCACAGGGGGCGTTTGTAAACGGTTCCGCAAATCGTTAAATGCAGCTTGCTGTTCGTCGCCCCATACAAACGCAACGTCATCTCTCGTGAGGCGAGTTAACGGCGACGCAATGCGAGCAAAGTTTGCAATAAACCGCCGATAATAGGCGCAGAGGCCCAGAAAGCGTCTGACAGCCTTTTTATCAGAAGGAACAGGGAACTGTGCGACAGCGGCAATTTTTTTAGGATCCGGGCGGACTCCCGCGTGACTGACGACATGGCCAAGAAACTCTAGCTCCGCAAAGCAAAAGTGGCATTTCTCCGGCTTTAGGGTGAGGCCGGCGGACCGTATAGATTGCAGAACCGCTTCAAGCCGTTCAAGGTGCTCTTCAAACGTTGCGGAAAACACTATGACGTCGTCGAGATAGACTAAGCAGGTTTTCCACTTCATCCCCGAAAGCACGGTATCCATAAGCCGTTGAAAAGTAGCAGGTGCAGAGCACAAGCCGAAAGGCAAGACCTTAAATTCGTATAGTCCATCTGGCGTGACAAAAGCGGTTTTCTCGCGGTCTCTCGGGTCTACTTCAATTTGCCAATACCCGCTCTTTAAGTCCATGGAAGAGAAATAACGAGCGTTTCGAAGCCTATCAAGTGAATCGTCTATGCGGGGAAGCGGATACACGTCTTTTTTTGTAACCTGATTTAATTTTCGATAATCCACACAAAAACGCAGGCTGCCGTCCTTCTTCTTGACCAAAACTACAGGCGATGCCCAGGGGCTCTTGGAAGGCTGAATTACATCGTCTTCAATCATCTGGTTTACCTGCTGTTGTATCGCTTCACGTTCTTTTGGGGCCACACGATAAGGGTTTTGGTGAATCGGTCTCACTTCGTCCTCTGTGATTATGCGGTGCTTGGTTAGGGGCGTCCGACCGACTCTTGACGTCGACGCAAAGCAGTCGTGGAACTCGGGCTAGTAGCGCAAGAAGTCGTTCTCGCTCGTGCTGCGGTAAAGTAGAGTTTACGTCAAGCACAGGTGCTGGGTCTTGCGCATGTCCTTCTTCAAGTACTGAAAAGCACCCACGAACATCAGCGACGTCGTCAAAGTAAGCTACAGCCGTGCCCTTTGGTAGGTGCCGTCGCTCGGTGCTAAAATTTGTTAACAACAGGTTCGTGCGCCCATCTGTGATATTTACGATGCCTCGTGCAACGGAGATACCGTGAGTAAATAGCATGGGGGTTACTTGGTCTGCAACTCCTTCACAATCAATTGGTACGTCACATGCCACCGAAACAAGGATACATGACCTAGGTGGGACGACCACGTCGTTTTCGGTTAGACGAAAGGAGTTGCGTTGCGGCGTTAAGCAGGGAAATAAATCAGGGCTCTTGTGAAACGTAACCAAGCGATCCGGAATGTTGATTATGGCGCCGTATTCCCGTAAAAAATCCATGCCTATGATTAAATCTTTACAGCAAGTTGGAAGAACGACGAAAGTTGCCACGAAGGAAGAACCTCCTATGGTGATTCTCGCCGTACAGCTTCCAGCAGGCGTGAGCAGTTGGCCACCCGCAGTCCTTATGTGGGGTCCCATCCAGGGCGTTTTTACTTTCTTAAGGCGAACGGCTAGGCTTTCACTTATTATCGAATAATCGGCACCAGTGTCGACTAGCGCTCGCACTTGCTGTCCGTCAACGGAAACAATAAGATCTGCGCTCACAATTTCGTCGGTATCAGAGTGTGTCGGTTTCACGGCGTCTTGCGGCGGGATTATTGGGGGTTTTTCATCGTCTTGTTGCCGGCCCGCAACCTTACCCCCAGAGGTCGCCGCCGTTAGTTTCCCCGGCGTGGGCTGGGCGACCTCCTTCCCCGGAGGTCAGCAAAGGCACGTCCATTCAGTGAAGATGAATGAGCAGGGGACGGAGAGCGTGACCGTCGGCCAAAATCGGTCTGGTGGTTAGGCGGAGAGTCATCGTTCAGAGTGCGCGCCACCGGAGGACCTTGAAAAGCAGCGTCGTCGCGGCGTGGCATGTAGTCGTCACTGGTGCGTCGACCGTCAGACCAGGACGGAAGAGGTCGAAATGAGGGGTCGCGGTACCAGCAATGGCGGGAAATATGGCCGATGCCTCCGCAGTGATAACAGAGGGGGCGCCTATCAACCGTGCGCCATGCGTCCGTTTTTCGAATTTGCGGGCGCATCGAAGCTTCGTCTTGTGGCGGTGACCAAAATGCAGCGGATGACGGCTGGCGGTAGGACGGGATCGGCACAACAGGTGGGTGTCTGAGAGGTTTCTCTGGTGGTGATGACCAAGGTGTGGGTCTCGGCGGCTGATGTTGCGACCGCATGGGCATAACAGCTGGTTGACGTCGGACAGCGTCGGCATAACTTAGGGGACGCCGCTCGTAACCAGGATCGCCTGCGGAGAACGCTTGCCTGATTTCCTCACGTACGACTTCAGCGACTGACGCCATGGGTGTGCCCATTGCCGGTATCCCGAGCTTCTGAAGTTCCTCGCGAAGAATCTCCCTAATTAGATCACGAAGGGAGTTCTGATTGCTAATGGTCATTGCGGCGGCGTTGATAGGAGTGCTGGTGGGCAAGCGATCGTACTGCCTGCGCCTTAGATGGAGTGCGCGTTCAATACCAGTGGCTTCCTTTATAAAATCCGCCACGGTACTCGGTGGATTGCGCACAAGTCCGGCGAACAGTTCTTCTTTTATGCCACGCATAAGGTAGCGTAATTTCTTTTCCTCAGGCATATGAGGGTCAGCTCTACGACACAGGCGGGCCATGTCCTCGGCAAACATCGCTACAGTTTCGTTGCCTTTCTGAAAACGCAGTTCAATTAGTTGCTGGGCACGGTCCCGTCGATTGACACTCGCAAATGTTTCAATCAGCTGGTGTTGGAAATCATTCCATGTAGCGAAACTGGCTTCGCGGTTTTCAAACCACGTGCGAGCACTACCGTCAAGGGCGAAATACGCGTGGGAGAGCTTTTGTTGAGCAGTCCACCCATTGACCTTGGCAACACGTTCGTACTGGTCAAGCCAGTCTTCAACATCTTCATGTGCGCCACCATGAAAGCGATCGGGAATCAGTGGTTGCAGAAGGGTTACCTGTAGAGCTGTCTTGTGGAACTCGTGGAACCTGTGGCAGGCTGGCGGTTGCCATTGGAAGAGGTAGACAGGGCTCGGACAAGCGTTCTTGTAGGGGGTTGAGCTCGGGGGAAAGGCCTAGCAACCGCCGACTGAAGCGATGCACAGGAGTTGTAATTGCAGATGGGCTGGATGAACGGCTCCCAGGAGGAGTCCGGAGCATCAGGCAGGGTTGTGTACCCAGCACTTCCACCAGTGTCGCGGTTCAACGCGAACAAGAGACAACAACGGCGGAGCAAGACGGCAGCGGAACAGCCTGTTCAAAAAGACCACCAGAACAACAGACGTCTTCTTCGTCTTCAAGTTCCCCCTGTCCCACTACACGGAGCACGTTAAAGCACATATCGTCATCGCAGTCTAAATTTCAACATAGAGCACGCGTCAATATTTATACTAAATGACATCATAGAACCATATCGTACAAATCAAGGCAAGTGCATGCGCACCAGCGGAAAAATAGCAGCACAGGCAATGGGCTGGATTACTGATGTTCCCGTGGGAGAAACAAAGATTTCGGCCTTTTATTGCTTATATACTGCAGCTGATTAAACCTCGAGAACGTGAGGCTGATACGGTACAATCTGCAAGTAAAAAAGATTTTTTTTTTCTCTTACAGGCCGGGCCTGGTCATGCACACGCGGGCACTAGCTAAGCTTAGTAATGAACGCCCGGGCCCGGGCCGGGCTCAGTAGCACGGGCCCGGGTCGGGCCCGGGCCGGTCTCGGCCATGTACGCCCGGGCCGGGCTCGGGCTTTGTATTACGGGCCCGGGCTGGGCTCGGGCCTTGTAAAGTGGGCCCGGGCCGGGCTCAGGCCGAAAAATCCGGCCCGTGCAGTGCTCTAGTTGGTACTACGGTTTCTTGTAACAGGACGACGTGGGGTTTGGCTTCGTGGTTGCCGAGGTATTGCTGTAGGGAGGCTTTCTTGCGGGCGAAGCGGCTTTCTTGCGGTCAGTTACATTGCCAGATGCGCATCTCGTCATTTGGCCTGGTTATCTTGAAGCATGTGGGGGTCGGTCCGGGCGTCCGACGGGTGCACCACGTGAGGGGGTGGAATGGGCGTGGGCATGCATTGCGAGACCGGCTTAGCTGCGGCGAAGAACGACGGGAACCGTACAATAACATAGTAGAATGCACGCAATGCACGCGCAACTACCGAGCGGCATTAAATAATTAAAAAATAATAAAGAAGAGAAAGAAAGGAATTTATTCTTAAGGCGTAAGTATATGTCATATGCAATTATGAACACCATTTGAGCAATCTGAACGCAAATACCAGCGCGCGAAGTAGTACGAATGACCCTACTGCCGAGGAGTAGCGCCAGCCGTTTCCAACCGCGCGACCTCGATCGCAGTGCCGCCACAGTATTTTTCTACGTCGGGCGCCTCACTGCGAAGCATGCGCCGCCCCAGCCGCTCGTCCCACTCATTATGATACGATCAATAAAAATCGGGCCCCTCGTTTCCCTTCCTTCCCGTTTATTACATAACGAGGGCTCGAATCCGGCAACATTGATGCCTCCAGGTAGCATATGTGGGTTTATTGACCAGTTGCCTTCACCCGAAAAGATCACGTACTCGTGACGCCGCAGAAAGGATGTTCCACATCCGCCGCCTAGGTTTGTGAGTGGTGGCGCTGGCTAACACTCCCAGGGCTAGTTCTAGTTGCAAGACATAAATACCCCAGAAAGTGGATAGGAAGGCGGCGCCGCGGGTAGCTCAATGGTGAGAGCATCGCACGCGAAGTGCGAAGACGTGGGTTCGTTCCCCACCTGCGGACAGTTGTTTTTTCATACGTTTTCATTTCCATTAATTTATTTCCATTAATTTCCTTAATTCAATTAGAATGTGCAAGTAATTTGCCCTATGTTGTCCTTGGTGTTATTGTTTGTTGGCTCATTATGATGTTATAATTAAAAATCGGGCCCCTCGGTTCCCTTTCTTCTCGTTCATTACATAACGAGGGCTCGAATCCGGCAACATTGATGTCTTCAGGTAGCATATGTGGGTTTATTGACCAGTTAGTTGCCTTCACCCCCAAAAAAATCACGTACTCGTGACAGGCCCCGAAAAGTAAAGCTAGTTTCGGTTTCAAGGAACTTGCGAGCTCATAGCGGTTGCCGGACATCCTAAGTTATTTTTCTTATTTCTCTTTTTGTGCATTTTTAATCGGGTGAAGCGCGGGAAGTGGTCGCCATCGTGTGTCCGTCGAGCTTGCCTCCGCTCACCCTTGCCACTCGCTCAGCGATGTCACAAGTCAGATCGCGCTAGGTCGTCTGCTTAGGTTGTTGTCCCCAGTGTGAAGGTAGGAAAGATAAGACAGAGAAGCTTGATCGGGCGTGCAAGGAACGGAAGACGCAGGAAACCAGGTTGATCATGCATTAGACGAAGATGGCTAAATCGGGGCATCACATGTGTTCTGCGGATCTGTGGTATATTCGAACACCGCGAATTCCAGTTCTGCGAAGTTTTTCAGGTTTCTTAATGACCACGGGTAAGCACAAGTATTTCACTCTATTTTCCGAGTAGGTATTCATTTTGCATGAATAATCCAGTTCTGTGCAAGCCTGAGTGGACTGACATAAGAGCAGTGTCGCTCGACTCATTCGTCATGACGGCAGCCCATCCGTTTCCGGTGAAATACTTGTGATGAAGGGCTTGAGTGCGTGTTTTTGGGCTATACATTTTGTTCACTTTTTGTCGACATGTACAGCCAAGGTAAAAAAAAAAAGAAAAAGAAAGACGCAGTGGTGGTGGTTAATAATTTTCGCATTGGTTTGGATCTTCTGGAATCCATTTTCACTCATGTACAAATTTCCGTTGTGAATGAAAATTGCTTCTGTAGATTGTCACCTTCGCACTGCGTGGAGGTCAGTCGTTTTCCAGTATCGAATGTGTGAATGTGTAAACAAAAGCGTTAAACTTTTACTTGTGTTGAGTTTTGTCTGGCCGAGAAATCAGCTTGTTTTAGTTGATCGACTTCACAACACACGAACAAAATTAACCATTGATGGTGCCAGGAAGTTATTTTCTTTATGCTACCCCCCACTATATCCGTGGACTAGTTCAAGTGTAGCACTAAACGTAACCGCAAGTTAGGACTTTCAAAGCGACTACTTTCACGAAGTGACGAAATGTAATATATTAACCGCGAATATTGGTAATTAACAACGGTTTGCTATATAAATACTCTTCATTATAATTGCTTGGCAATGCATGGTGCGTACGAGCAATGTCCCAGTGGTTTAGAAAATTAATAGCAACTTGCAAGGTAAACCTGGTAGGAAGAAAGCGCTTCCTAAAACACGATACACTTCAGTGGGTTCTGCTCCGTGATTTGGCCAATGTCGCCGCACGGCCAGCGGACCCATAGGCGCCGACTACGGGGGGGCTCTGGGGCTCGAGCCCCCTCCGGAATTTCCCCGAGAGGGCTGAGCCCCCCCCCCCCCCCCCCCCCCGGAGATCCGTAGCCGACCCCCCGCCCCTAAAATGCCATTACCGGAGTTCTGTTACCCACATAACTTGATTCCTTTGCGGTGCCTCCACATTTTCACTTTTGTTGTGGCTAAAAGCTTAGGGCACCATTGTTCGCGCGGACGTGCACGGCTTTGAATTTATACTTTCGCTTTATTTCGGCAAATTCTGACAATAGGAGGACAAGCGCATGAGAAGCACCATCGGCGGCTACCTCATCCGTGTTTCCTCAATTTAACATTTTTTTTCAATTTCCCCTGAGAACAGCACGCACAGACACAATATATTTAAATATATACAAAGGACAAAGTTTATTATATTTTTTAAAGAGAAGGAGGTATCCAACTAAATGGATAGCCTATACCTAGAAAATGAATATGTTGATGTATGTTCACCTCACTTCAAATTACTTTGCGTGCTTTTTTGACCCTAAAAAAAACCTGCAGACTTCAGTGACCCCTTCGGTAGAGTCTTCCATCAACGGCGTGTGAAAAGCACGTGAGTGATATGTGTCTCAATATTGATTCTCTTTCCAGTAGGCAATGCTAACGACTGCCGACAAAATAAAATTAAAAAAAGGTCTTCTAATTATTTACAACTTTTACGCGTTAGGGATGGAAACATCGCTTCTTGCATGCAGAGGCCATAAATATGGGGTGTTTCAGCAAACACTTTCAAAAAAATTTTAAAGGTTGCCTGTGGCAGATAGCACAATTCTAGTTCATGAGCTGGTCTACTCGAAGAGGTGGACATTACTTGCACAAAAAATTGAAATGCATAATCGACTAATTAAAAAAATCACCAATTAGGTTTTTAACATAGTAACTTATGGCCCGTGTTGCAATTTACAAATTCTAGCCGTGGAATTCGCAAGGCGGATGCTCTAGGAACTAATTCTCAGGATGGCACCAGTTTCGAGATAATTCCCGAACATTGCGGAGAAATGCATTGGCGTTGCAGTTACTTTTGCGCTTACCCGCCGTGGTTGTTTAGTGGCTATGGTGTTGGACTGCTAAGCATGAGGTGGCGGGATCAAATCACGGCCACGGCGGCTGCATTTCGATGGGGGCGAAATGCTAGAACACCCGTATACTTAGATTTAGGTGCACCTTAAAGAACCCCAGGTGGTCTAAATTATTCCAGAGTCCTCCACTACGGCGTGCCTCATAATCAGATCGTGGTTTTGGCGCGTAAAATCCCATAATTTGTTCTTTTCATACTTTTGTGCTTTGATGCATAAAACGACGTTTTGTTGAGAAAGTGACTGGCACGCCAATGTATTTCTCCGCAAAGTTAGAGAATTAATATCTCGACACTGGTGTTTGCCTGAGAATTAGTTCAAAGTGGATCCGCACTCCACGGCTAGAATTTGTAAATTGCAACATGGGCCATAAGGTAATTAGCTAAAAACCTAATTGGTTAATTTTGTTAATTAGTCGATTATTCATTTCATTTTTTTGTACAAGTAATGCCCGCCTCTTCGAGCAGACGAGCTCATGAACTAGAATTCTACTATCTGCCACAGGCCACCTTTAAAAATTTTGGAAACTGTTCACTGAAACACCTTAATTGTATATAGAATTCACTCAGTAACCGAAATGATGCCAAGCTGGATTCACTCAAAATGAGAATAAATAGAAGTCTAGAAGTCGTGCGCAGCAGCGCTTATACTCGGACTCAAAGTACTAGAAAAATAAAAAAGAGTGCAGTTTGGCCGGGAAGGCGAAGCAGTATTAGTGATAGCGAAGTAGAAGACAATTACACGAAGGAAGATTCTTACCGTGTAAATCCGTGTAAGGATCGCACCCGTGTAAGCTCCGCACCCATAACTTGACAGCCAATATTAAAAAAAAAAGACATCCAACTGAGAAGCAATCGCGTCCCGTGCATTCATTCTGATCGGGCTCAACAGCGAATTGTCGCGCGCAGCGTACTTTCGCGCGTCGCTACTGGATGTCGAGAGGAAGCGATCGCGGAGGTTTACGGCGGATTTCATACGCGTAGTTGGAAAAATGAGGTCACATGGCCCGGTCCCATGAAAGGCTCGTCAAAATCGCGACGGAAAAGTGTGGCCCTTACACGAGTTATAGTGGCCATATAAATTGTAGTAAACATTCACCTAAAGTTAAAATAGTAAGCATAGTGGACATAGTGGATGCATATAAGCATGGACCATGTAAACCTGTAAATACCTCACTGGATGACCTCGAGCACTCGCTTTTACAAAGCAAGCATTGTGAAGAACGCCGGCAGCGGAGGCAAACGGTTCGTACAGCCGCGCGATTCACTGCAACTCCGAAAATTAGATTCATCATCATTATCTGTCTATTTTTATGTCCACTACTGACGGCCTCTGTGAGTGATCTGCGATGACCTCTGTCTCTTAACTCTGCAACACTAGGGGCGCAGAAAAACAGCCCAGCAAGGAAGACAGCAGGCATGAAATTAGCAGCCATCCCTGGTTGCCCTTTATCATTGCATCCACCAACGATTACCAACAATTAGATATGGTACGCGGGCCCCATAAGCGTCAGCCGCGCACAGTCATTCACAGCTACGGCTGGGCTAGAGGAGAAGACGCGTGCTCTTCGTCACATTCGCGTTTGATTACGTGACCTACAACTAACTCGAATATTGAGCGTGTGGGAAATAATGCCCATCAAGCCGCCAACCTTTTCGGCTCCCTGTTACGTGCTTTTTCCCGCACCCACAGGGTATGGGCCGCTCATGTATATGGCTTTTGGATTTAATGCGGAACATCACGGCGACGATAACCGCGACAATTTGCCTGAAGTGTCGATTTAATTGCTTTCGCCATAAAGATAGAAACAGAAAATGGTTAGCAGAGGGTGTATATATATATATATATATATATATGGGTAGGTTTCGGAAAGCTAGTCGCCCCCCCCCCCCCCCGGAAAAATGAAAACTGTCCACCTGTGAGCGGACCTGCAAGAGAGCACGAACACAGTCCGCTTGCATGCGAAGTGGGAAAGGAGGGCTTCAGCGGCAACCCTCCTATAAAGTCCTTATATAAGAAAAGTACCGCCATCCTTTGATAAACGCCGCTTCTCTCTCTCCTGTATCTCCGATTGGACGATGATAGCGCGCGCTTTTCACTTCTTTATATTTTCTTTTTTTTTCCGCCTCAGAGCCATGTTGAATGTACCTCTGCGCAGCCGCAGTCTCCGGCGGCGGCGGCGGAGCGCACCCGGCCACGGCCGGGCTCGACTGGCGCGCGCGCTCGCTTCTTACGGCCTTCGCATCGGGGCTAGTTCATGCCTATCGCCGCTGCTTGGAGGGGGGCGCTGCGACCCCACCCTCTTGTTCCTGAGCCTTTCTTTTGAAGAAAGGCTCAGGAACATGGATGAAAATAAATGGGCGGCTAAAGTGCACAAGTATCTCTACATGAAAAGCGTGGACACAGAATGGAGGAAGAGGTCAAGGAAGTTGGCAACCAAGTACAGGATAATCGAAACTGTAAATAGACAACCAGGGGTCATCAGAAAGAAAGTGAGAGAAATCGAGACCGTGAATTGGATGCAAAGAATGGAAACGAAAAGGACAATGGAGATTTACAAGAATGAGAAGAAAGAAATTAGAAGGGAAAATCTGTACGATAACACAAAGGGCAGTGCCTTGCTATTTGAGGCTCGAGCCGGTTGCCTAAGGACGAAAACATATCGGAACAAATATTCGGAATTAGATGAGACATGTGTATGCTGCAGTAAAGATCCAGAGACCACTCAGCACATCCTAATGGAATGCGACGGGATCCACCCAGCGAGAACCGTAGGTAACGTGCAACTCCCAGAAGCGCTTGGGTTTAAAGTGGAAGGAAACATAAACAGATCAGCCGTAGAGATCAGCAAGAGACGATTAGAGTACTGGTGGAAAAAAAAGTAGGGAAAAGATGGATGCGACCTGATCTCTTAAAATCATAGGCAGCGGTACAAGGTAAACTTTTGAAAAAGAAAAATAATGATAGGTATACAAAAATGCTAGATAAAGAACATGTATAGTATACCTGATTAAATCAAGCAGGCTAGGTGACTATTTGTCGCCGCCCCGTTTCAAAGGGGATGCCAATAAATCATCATCATCATCATCTTGCTCAGCTGCTCCCAGCCGATCTGTGCAGCGCGCGCAACGCTGGAAGATTGGGTCGGGCGCGCTTCTTACCTCACCGTGCATTCAAGAACAAGTCGCCTAATTGTAGAGGACTCGCAAATGGTTCATCTAGGCTTCTTATAAATGGATCCAGTGTAACTGTATTAATACATCGAGCTTCTTTAAATTCACTGGGGCTGCATGCGCCGGGAGAACAGCTCTGCGCCATCAAATGCATTCTTAGGAATTAAAATAAATATTTATTGCTCGTATGCACTTACAATGGTTGCCATACTTTCAGGCGAAAACTTGCGGGCACAGTAGCTCACAAATGTGTCTTAATTCACAATTACAATCGAAAGTGTTTCCTTGGCGACTTGTGTACATAGGCCGAAGGTTTGTCGTTTTCTTCAGTCAGTTGGTTTGATTGATTTACAAGGAGTATTCTCAGAAACTTCTCGGTAATTAGATTTGCGGATCGTATTGCATGACTGTCGTCAACACCTTTAGGGCAGCTCAAGATGGGTGCGCGTTGTAAATAGGGCTGCACTGCTCTTTCGAGTACTTCTAGTACATTCCTGCGTGGCAGGTGTTCGGAGGCTTTATCGAAAAAAAAAACGCTATTATTTATTTATATTTATTTTATAAATACTGCAATCACCATGCGGTGATTTTAGCAGGGTGGTACAAGCATAACGAATACATTGGTTTGGTATGTACAGAAAATGCACACGTTAATAAAGAAAACTGTTATTTGAATAAGTACAAAGCGTACAGGTTGGGCACACGCAACGTTCTAAAGAAGTAAAACACTGTCACTGCAAACATGGCACAAACAAAATAATGTCACTGTAAACATGATAAAAAAGAAGTTAATGTTGGCGCAGAGACGACCTCATTTTTTAGCTGGTTCCAGTCGACTACTGTGCGCGGAAAAAAAAAAGAATACCTAAAAGAGTCGCTGCGTGAGGAAAAAGGAGTTATAGTGAAATTATGTATTTGCCGAGTAGCGCATCCGGAGGAGAAGGCTACGATCTTTGTTATGTCCATCTTATAATTCCCCTTTACTATAGTTGATGCTATCTTGTCCAAAAGCGCTAGAAACTCGGGCTAGAAACTCATTGCTTGGGAACTGGTGAAAAGAAACACCGGGTGTTTTCCCGAACGGAACTTGCAATACGGAAGACAGCAATACATAATCACACAGCAGTTATATACGGATGTGCAATTAACGGCACCAAGTCTTGGCTGTGGCCACGCGTACTAAAGGCTGTACGACCGTCTTCAGGATGGATGGATGAAGAACTTTATTAGTGTCCTTTTGGGCGCGGAGCCCACAAATTACTTCATATTGAACGACACTGACAGAGCGCCGAATAAAATGCGCCGGAAAACGATCGTGCGAGCGCGAAGGCAAGCGCATGTACGCGGAGCATGATGATGATTGATGATGATTTATTGGCTTCCCCGTTGAAACGGGGCGGCGACAAATAGTCACCTAGCCTGCTTGATTTAATCAGGTATACTATACATGTTCTTTATCTTGCATTTTTGTATACCTTTTGTATAGGGTCAGGGTCGCAGCGCCCCTACCGCCGACGGGTGGCGAAACGTGCTGAGAAACTCTCCCATTGTTTCCCCGACGGGTGAGAAGGCCGTAAGAAGCGAGCGCGCGCGCCAGTCGAGCCCGGCCGTGACCCGGCCTGAAAGTTTCAACGTGGACTTTCTAGGTGCGCCACCGTCGACTTGGCTTTCGCAAGCAAAAAGTAAAGAAAAAGCAAGCGCTTTAGGAGAGGAGGCGGCGGAGGAAAGAATAGATGGCGGTACTTTTCTTATATAGGGATTTTACCCTCCTCCTCCTTTGCGCGCTTAAAATGAATTCATTGCGCTCCTGTATACCGCGAAGTCTATTTTATTGTGCATATGTTGATGACGTCCAGATAGGATTCAAGTCATGTAACCTGTCCATCTGTGAGCGACAAGTTCAACTAGGCCTGAACAAACTGTCTAAGAGGGCTAATGAGAATGGATTTAAGTTAAATCCCCAAAAGAGCTCCTGTGTCCTGTTTACAAGGAAAAGATGCTTGGTCCCAGAGCCAATTATTGAACTCCATGGAGAACGCGTTCCTATGAATGCAGAACACAAATTCTTAGGTATCATACTAGACTCAAAGCTCACCTTCATTTCTCACATAAAGTACATTAAAAGTAAATGCCTAAGAACACTAAATATCCTTAAAATCCTGTCGCACACAACGTGGGGTAGTGACAGGAAGTGCCTCATGACTCTGCACAAAAGCCTTATATGCTCGCGTTTAGACTACGGTGCTGTAGTCTACCAATCTGCTTCACCCAGCGCCCTGAAGATGCTAGATCCTGTGCACCATTTAGGTATCCGCCTCGCGACCGGTGCCTTCAGAACAAGTTCCATACAGAGTCTCTATGTAGAATCAAATGTGTGGTCTCTTGATCTGCAGAGGACATACTCTAGTTTTTTATACTTTCTGAAAGTAATCTCGAACTGTGAACATCCATGCTATTCTACGATAAACGATACAACATCTAGTACACTTTTTCGGAACTGACCTTCGGTGAGACAGCCCTTTTCACTGCGTGTAAGGAAATTGAGCGAGGACATGGGTATTCCGCTCCCTACACATGAAATAATGGCTCCAGCAACGCCGCTTTCGCCATGGCTGTGGCAGGAGATAGTCTGTGACTTCTCATTTGAAGAGATCACTAAACACGCTTCAGAAGTACACATTCGTATGCACTTCCTTGAGCTCCAGAGCAAGTACTCTTGCCCACAATTCTACACAGACGCATCGAAGACACACTCCGGCGTCTCATATGCAGCTGCTGGTCCATCATTTTCAGAATCCGACGTCCTGCACCGCGAAACCAGCATCTTCACTGCAGAAGCCCATGCAGTGATGGCGGCTGTGAAACATATTAGAAAAGCACGCCTTCCAAAAGCGATTATATTCACAGACTCCCTAAGTGTAGTGAAAGCTTTAAAATCACTACAGAAATGCAAAAATCATATAATCAATGACCTTTACGCGCTGCTATGCACAACCTATATGTCTAACCAACATGTTGTATTATGCTGGGTGCCTGGGCACAGAGGCATCGAGGGAAATGTGCTAGTAGATGAAATGGCTAAAGCCATGGTAACGAAAGTTAGCAATTTGCCCATAGGAGTCCCAGCCACAGACCTGAAGCCGTTCCTTTGTAAAAAGCTCAGGAGCTATTGGCAACACTTGTGGGATGCCGAATGCTTGAACAAGCTGCACGCAATCAAACCCCAGTTAGGAAATTGGTCACCACTATCAAAGTCACGACGATGTGATGTGCTCTTTTGCCGACTGAGAATAGGGCACATCTATGGTACCCATTCTTATCTTTTAACTGGTGCTGAACCTCCCAGCTGTGGTAGATGTGGCGAGAGGCTGACTGTCCTCCACGTCTTGGTCGAGTGTCAGGAAGCAAAACCTGAACGAAAAAAGCATTTTCCTCAAGCTTACCAGCAGTGTATCCCCCTCCATCCTGCACTGTTCCTTGGCGCTGAACCATTCTTCGGGCCTAAAGCGGTGCTTAATTTTTTAAACGATGTTGTGTTGCACGTTATTAGCCCAAGAGATTTGTAGCACGCCCTCTCTATAGAGGGTGCAGCTGCGATAGTAGTACTGGAAGGCACAGGCCTCTGGGCCCTTGCGCTCAAGGGCTCTGGTGAGGCAGCTGTGCCATTGGGTAGCCACATTTAATTGTATTATTCAGACATAGAACATGTTTTATGATCATAGCCCATATCACTTGTCATTCTCATTATTTTAGTGTCTATATATTTTACGCCATTTACAGCGTATGTCTTAGGCCTCTATACAGCCCATGTGCAATCACCATCTGCCATTTACCACTTCATAGACTACTTCATACTATCTTTCTTGGCGCTCTTTGGCCATCCCTGGCCCGTTGCGCCAATAAAATCCATATATCATCATCATCATCCTTTGCGCGCCCTCTCCCTCTACCTTCTGACCTCAGTGACGTCATGGAGGTATTGTTTGTGAATTAATTCCAGTAGGATATCCGGCAGCCGCCAGTGGTGGAAGCGGTGCTGCCTCCGCGTATCGGCGATAGGCGCGCGCGGCGATAATGTCACCTTGGATGCGCTTTGCCTCGGCGGCTAATTCCTCCAGATTTCGGAAGCGGCCGCCGCGCAGGTACGCCGAAAAGGTCGGATGTGCCTGCCTGATCACCCGTTCGACGCGTTCCTCGTTCGAGGCATTGGGCTCGGCGACTAAGAAAATGTCTTCCATCGCCCGTACGTACTCCTGAAGCGACTCATCAGGAGCCTGTGTACGTAGCCCAAGATCTCGCCGCATCCTACTCTCGTAGTCAGCGGGTAGGAATTCACGCAGGAATGCCGCGCGGAACTCCTCGAGGGTTGTTGCACGGTGTCCGGAAAGCCTGTACCACCTAGCCGCCGAGTCAGTGAGCGCAACAGGGACGACGCGTCCGAGTACATCCTGATCGTTCAAACCCAGAGCTCTCTGGTAGCGTGCGAGGGAGTAACAGTAGTCCCTGGCACTAAGCAGGTCACCGTATCCGGTGTAGGTCGGGACTGCCAACCGTACAGCATGGTGAGCGCATTTCGGAACAGCCGACAGCGTTTTAACTGCCCCAGAGAGCGCCTGGATCATTTCGGCGGCGTTATGCAACATCGTCTGTGCGCCTGCTCCAAAGGGAGCCGTTGGCGCGTTAGCGGCGCGATCGAGCAAGGATGAACTGACGTCCAGCTCGATCAGTGGCGCGGTTTCCACAGGGATACCGGCCGGTGCGCCGCCGTCCCCAGAGCAAAAAGGGCTCCTAGCGGGGTGCGCCTGCTGTTGTTCACAGCTGCCACTTGAGGCAGCTATACGTGAATTGCTTAGGAAGCTTGCAGCCATCGTTGACAGAACAGGCGCGTGCTCGATCGGTGTGCCACTGGGTGCCACCGAGTGTACTCCAAAGGGAGACGTATGGGCGAAATTCGTGGTCGCCGTGTTGTAATCCCCACAGGGGGCCGCAGCATTCCACTGGTTTTGGCTGTTCAATTGAGAAGCAGCCAGCGTCGATAAAACAGGCGCGTGCTCGATCGGTGTGCCACTGGGCGCCACCGAGTGTACTCCAAAGGGAGACGTATGGGCGAAATTCGTGGTCGCCGTGTTGTAATCCCCACAGGGGGCCACAGCATTCCACTGGTTTTGGCTGTTCAATTGAGAAGCAGCCAGCGTCGATAAAACAGGCGCGTGCTCGATCGGTGTGCCACTGGGCGCCACCGAGTGTACTCCAAAGGGAGACGTATGGGCGAAATTCGTGGTCGCCGTGTTGTAATCCCCACAGGGGGCCGCAGCATTCCACTGGTTTTGGCTGTTCAATTGAGAAGCAGCCAGCGTCGATAAAACAGGCGCGCGCTCGATCGGTGTGCCACTGGGCGCCACCGAGTGTACTCCAAAGGGAGACGTATGGGCGAAATTCGTGGTCGCCGTGTTGCAATCCCCACAGGGGGCCGCAGCATTCCACTGGTTTTGGCTGTTCAATTGAGAAGCAGCCAGCGTCGATAAAACAGGCGCGTGCTCGATCGGTGTGCCACTGGGCGCCACCGAGTGTACTCCAAAGGGAGACGTATGGGCGAAATTCGTGGTCGCCGTGTTGCAATCCCCACAGGGGGCCGCAGCATTCCACTGGTTTTGGCTGTTCAATTGAGAAGCAGCCAGCGTCGATAAAACAGGCGCGTGCTCGATCGGTGTGCCACTGGGCGCCACCGAGTGTACTCCAAAGGGAGACGTATGGGCGAAATTCGTGGTCGCCGTGTTGTAATCCCCACAGGGGGCCGCAGCATTCCACTGGTTTTGGCTGTTCAATTGAGAAGCAGCCAGCGTCGATAAAACAGGCGCGCGCTCGATCGGTGTGCCACTGGGCGCCACCGAGTGTACTCCAAAGGGAGACGTATGGGCGAAATTCGTGGTCGCCGTGTTGCAATCCCCACAGGGGGCCGCAGCATTCCACTGGTTTTGGCTGTTCAATTGAGAAGCAGCCAGCGTCGATAAAACAGGCGCGTGCTCGATCGGTGTGCCACTGGGCGCCACCGAGTGTACTCCAAAGGGAGACGTATGGGCGAAATTCGTGGTCGCCGTGTTGCAATCCCCACAGGGGGCCGCAGCATTCCACTGGTTTTGGCTGTTCAATTGAGAAGCAGCCAGCGTCGATAAAACAGGCGCGCGCTCGATCGGTGTGCCACTGGGCGCCACCGAGTGTACTCCAAAGGGAGACGTATGGGCGAAATTCGTGGTCGCCGTGTTGTAATCCCCACAGGGGGCCGCAGCATTCCACTGGTTTTGGCTGTTCAATTGAGAAGCAGCCAGCGTCGATAAAACAGGCGCGTGCTCGATCGGTGTGCCACTGGGCGCCACCGAGTGTACTCCAAAGGGAGACGTATGGGCGAAATTCGTGGTCGCCGTGTTGCAATCCCCACAGGGGGCCGCAGCATTCCACTGGTTTTGGCTGTTCAATTGAGAAGCAGCCAGCGTCGATAAAACAGGCGCGTGCTCGATCGGTGTGCCACTGGGCGCCACCGAGTGTACTCCAAAGGGAGACGTATGGGCGAAATTCGTGGTCGCCGTGTTGTAATCCCCACAGGGGGCCGCAGCATTCCACTGGTTTTGGCTGTTCAATTGAGAAGCAGCCAGCGTCGATAAAACAGGCGCGCGCTCGATCGGTGTGCCACTGGGCGCCACCGAGTGTACTCCAAAGGGAGACGTATGGGCGAAATTCGTGGTCGCCGTGTTGCAATCCCCACAGGGGGCCGCAGCAGTTCCACTGGTTTTGGCTGTTCAATTGAGAAGCAGCCAGCGTCGATAAAACAGGCGCGTGCTCGATCGGTGTGCCACTGGGCGCCACCGAGTGTACTCCAAAGGGAGACGTATGGGCGAAATTCGTGGTCGCCGTGTTGCAATCCCCACAGGGGGCCGCAGCATTCCACTGGTTTTGGCTGTTCAATTGAGAAGCAGCCAGCGTCGATAAAACAGGCGCGTGCTCGATCGGTGTGCCACTGGGCGCCACCGAGTGTACTCCAAAGGGAGACGTATGGGCGAAATTCGTGGTCGCCGTGTTGTAATCCCCACAGGGGGCCGCAGCATTCCACTGGTTTTGGCTGTTCAATTGAGAAGCAGCCAGCGTCGATAAAACAGGCGCGTGCTCGATCGGTGTGCCACTGGGCGCCACCGAGTGTACTCCAAAGGGAGACGTATGGGCGAAATTCGTGGTCGCCGTGTTGTAATCCCCACAGGGGGCCGCAGCATTCCACTGGTTTTGGCTGTTCAATTGAGAAGCAGCCAGCGTCGATAAAACAGGCGCGTGCTCGATCGGTGTGCCACTGGGCGCCACCGAGTGTACTCCAAAGGGAGACGTATGGGCGAAATTCGTGGTCGCCGTGTTGCAATCCCCACAGGGGGCCACAGCATTCCACTGGTTTTGGCTGTTCAATTGAGAAGCAGCCAGCGTCGATAAAACAGGCGCGCGCTCGATCGGTGTGCCACTGGGCGCCACCGAGTGTACTCCAAAGGGAGACGTATGGGCGAAATTCGTGGTCGCCGTGTTGTAATCCCCACAGGGGGCCACAGCATTCCACTGGTTTTGGCTGTTCAATTGAGAAGCAGCCAGCGTCGATAAAACAGGCGCGTGCTCGATCGGTGTGCCACTGGGCGCCACCGAGTGTACTCCAAAGGGATACGTATGGGCGAAATTCGTGGTCGCCGTGTTGTAATCCCCACAGGGGGCCGCAGCATTCCACTGGTTTTGGCTGTTCAATTGAGAAGCAGCCAGCGTCGATAAAACAGGCGCGTGCTCGATCGGTGTGCCACTGGGCGCCACCGAGTGTACTCCAAAGGGAGACGTATGGGCGAAATTCGTGGTCGCCGTGTTGCAATCCCCACAGGGGGCCGCAGCATTCCACTGGTTTTGGCTGTTCAATTGAGAAGCAGCCAGCGTCGATAAAACAGGCGCGTGCTCGATCGGTGTGCCACTGGGCGCCACCGAGTGTACTCCAAAGGGAGACGTATGGGCGAAATTCGTGGTCGCCGTGTTGCAATCCCCACAGGGGGCCACAGCATTCCACTGGTTTTGGCTGTTCAATTGAGAAGCAGCCAGCGTCGATAAAACAGGCGCGCGCTCGATCGGTGTGCCACTGGGCGCCACCGAGTGTACTCCAAAGGGAGACGTATGGGCGAAATTCGTGGTCGCCGTGTTGTAATCCCCACAGGGGGCCACAGCATTCCACTGGTTTTGGCTGTTCAATTGAGAAGCAGCCAGCGTCGATAAAACAGGCGCGTGCTCGATCGGTGTGCCACTGGGCGCCACCGAGTGTACTCCAAAGGGATACGTATGGGCGAAATTCGTGGTCGCCGTGTTGTAATCCCCACAGGGGGCCACAGCATTCCACTGGTTTTGGCTGTTCAATTGAGAAGCAGCCAGCGTCGATAAAACAGGCGCGTGCTCGATCGGTGTGCCACTGGGCGCCACCGAGTGTACTCCAAAGGGATACGTATGGGCGAAATTCGTGGTCGCCGTGTTGTAATCCCCACAGGGGGCCACAGCATTCCACTGGTTTTGGCTGTTCAATTGAGAAGCAGCCAGCGTCGATAAAACAGGTGTGTGCTCGATCGGTGTGGCACTGGGCGCCACCGAGTGTACTCCAAATGGAGACGTATGGGCGAAATTCGTGGTCGCCGTGTTGTAATCCCCACAGGGGGCCACAGCATTCCACTGGTTTTGGCTGTTCAATTGAGAAGCAGCCAGCGTGGATAAAACAGGTGTGTGCTCGATCGGTGTGCCACTGGGCGCCACCGAGTGTACTCCAAAGGGATACGTATGGGCGAAATTCGTGGTCGCCGTGTTGTAATCCCCACAGGGGGCCACAGCATTCCACTGGTTTTGGCTGTTCAATTGAGAAGCAGCCAGCGTGGATAAAACAGGTGTGTGCTCGATCGGTGTGCCACTGGGCGCCACCGAGTGTACTCCAAAGGGATACGTATGGGCGAAATTCGTGGTCGCCGTGTTGTAATCCCCACAGGGGGCCACAGCATTCCACTGGTTTTGGCTGTTCAATTGAGAAGCAGCCAGCGTCGATAAAACAGGCGCGTGCTCGATCGGTGTGCCACTGGGCGCCACCGAGTGTACTCCAAATGGAGACGTATGGGCGAAATTCGTGGTCGCCGTGTTGTAATCCCCACAGGGGGCCACAGCATTCCACTGGTTTTGGCTGTTCAATTGAGAAGCAGCCAGCGTGGATAAAACAGGTGTGTGCTCGATCGGTGTGCCACTGGGCGCCACCGAGTGTACTCCAAATGGAGACGTATGGGCGAAATTCGTGGTCGCCGTGTTGTAATCCCCACAGGGGGCCACAGCATTCCACTGGTTTTGGCTGTTCAATTGAGAAGCAGCCAGCGTGGATAAAACAGGTGTGTGCTCGATCGGTGTGCCACTGGGCGCCACCGAGTGTACTCCAAAGGGATACGTATGGGCGAAATTCGTGGTCGCCGTGTTGTAATCCCCACAGGGGGCCACAGCATTCCACTGGTTTTGGCTGTTCAATTGAGAAGCAGCCAGCGTCGATAAAACAGGTGTGTGCTCGATCGGTGTGCCACTGGGCGCCACCGAGTGTACTCCAAATGGAGACGTATGGGCGAAATTCGTGGTCGCCGTGTTGTAATCCCCACAGGGGGCCACAGCATTCCACTGGTTTTGGCTGTTCAATTGAGAAGCAGCCAGCGTGGATAAAACAGGTGTGTGCTCGATCGGTGTGCCACTGGGCGCCACCGAGTGTACTCCAAATGGAGACGTATGGGCGAAATTCGTGGTCGCCGTGTTGTAATCCCCACAGGGGGCCACAGCATTCCACTGGTTTTGGCTGTTCAATTGAGAAGCAGCCAGCGTCGATAAAACAGGTGTGTGCTCGATCGGTGTGCCACTGGGCGCCACCGAGTGTACTCCAAATGGAGACGTATGGGCGAAATTCGTGGTCGCCGTGTTGTAATCCCCACAGGGGGCCACAGCATTCCACTGGTTTTGGCTGTTCAATTGAGAAGCAGCCAGCGTGGATAAAACAGGTGTGTGCTCGATCGGTGTGCCACTGGGCGCCACCGAGTGTACTCCAAATGGAGACGTATGGGCGAAATTCGTGGTCGCCGTGTTGTAATCCCCACAGGGGGCCACAGCATTCCACTGGTTTTGGCTGTTCAATTGAGAAGCAGCCAGCGTCGATAAAACAGGCGCGTGCTCGATCGGTGTGCCACTGGGCGCCACCGAGTGTACTCCAAATGGAGACGTATGGGCGAAATTCGTGGTCGCCGTGTTGTAATCCCCACAGGGGGCCACAGCATTCCACTGGTTTTGGCTGTTCAATTGAGAAGCAGCCAGCGTGGATAAAACAGGTGTGTGCTCGATCGGTGTGCCACTGGGCGCCACCGAGTGTACTCCAAAGGGATACGTATGGGCGAAATTCGTGGTCGCCGTGTTGTAATCCCCACAGGGGGCCACAGCATTCCGCTGGTTTTGGCTGTTCAATTGAGAAGCAGCCAACGGGCAAAAATCGGAGAGGGCTAAGGCCCCGTTTCCGCGCTGCACTCCGTTTACTCCCCGAGGGAGTCAATGATCGGGAGCGCTGTGACATCGCACTCCTTGGCATTCCAAAGGGAGCCGTGGCAGACGAATGTGCCCGTGTGCACTGTTCGGAGAGGGTTCTGGCCCCGTTTTCAAACAACGCTACTGCTCCAAAGGGAGCTAGGGAGCCTACATGCAAGCGCTGTTTTAGGGTGGTGACAACTCGAAAATTTTGAGCGCTATTTACCGCCATATTTGGTGAGTAGCCATTTTGATTCCCAATTTTGCTAGAAGTCGCGGCGCATATCTGCTTTCTTTTTGTCAAGCTCTGATGTACCCATTTTGGCACGCGATATATTAAATTTCTTTAAGTTAGTTTTGCACCAATGCGCACACGAAACCTGCATACATCTTTAATATACTCGTTGCCTTTTCCTTTTATTTTAACACACCAAACTTATTTTTTGTCTATATCATACAAAGCAACAAGTTATAAGGCATGGTGGGTGCTCGTGGTAGTATTTTCTCACGCCAAGAATGTGAACTGTATTAAACATTGTCGTTGCCTTCCACTTGTACACACTATGTAAAGGGTGTTTTTCGAAGTGTGCTCTAATAAAAACTGTGCTTACAAGCCTGTTTAACTAAAACGTAGACGTGCCATGCACTGCTCTCAGACATTCTATGGGTCTCTGGCTGCTGAGGCAAAAGTTTGTTTTAAAAATTGAATTAGTTTCACTGTACAAACAGTTGCGGGAAACGTGGTCTGTCGGCTGGTCTTTTCGCCATTTTGATTCCCACATGCTATATTTGGCGGCAAATTTTACCCGCCAATTTAGCTAGTGGCGGCAAGTACCCTCCCGCAGTCGACGAGTTTGGACACTCCCGTCTCCTTCTTCCGCCATGGCCATGACCTGGTGATCGTGCGGCGTGCCTGACCCGTGACCTGCTGTTTGTGGCTGCTTCTCTCCATGGTTGGATACGGCGCGGGTCCTTGAGGTCCAGCGGTTTGGTGAGAGACCATCGTGGCTTTTAGGGGCGAAGCTCCTTAGGGTGTGGGTCTGTCCCTCCTCTGTAGTAGTAGTAGTCGTCGTAGTAGGTAGCCACGTCTACTTTTATGAGAAAAAAAAATTCCGAGAGTTGTGGCCGTAGCGGAATCGAACCAGGGACCCCTCGCTTCTGAACGCGTGGCGCTAACCACTACGCCACGAAGCGCACATGGCCAGACGCACCACGATGGCAATAAATACCCAACATTAACGAAAGACTGCGCGTTTCTAACGCGTTTGTGCTAGCGCGTTACGGCCCGTGCAAGAAGCTGGTGTAAGACGCTGTGGCCTCTCCGCCTTACCCCCGTATTCATAAACGCTGATGGCGTCGGCAAACGAGGTGCACGTTCCGGCATGTGTAAACGGCTGCGTAAGACGCTGTGGCCTCTTCCCCTTAGAGTACTGCACGTTTCTAACGCGTTTGTGCTAGCATCCCCTTAAGCGGGAGATGGTGCAATTATAATGAAGGGCGCTGTTATAAAATAGGAATGACATCACATATGGCGCGTGTCATTGGTGGAAGTCAATCGTTCGATTTAGTGCGGCGAGACTGGGCGAATTACACGGAAGATTCACGGTTTACCGATGATTCCCTCCGGAGCTTCGCCCACTCATCATCATTCACCCCGTGGATATGCGGTGTTTTTTTTTTTACTTTCTGTTTAGCTGAGGTTTTTAGCATTGCAGCTAGCCTGTTATAGCTTCGGCTAGACGCGGCCGCCACGTGGTTTGGCCCCTTCACGGCTTCGGCCGTGTACGTTTTTTGGTCGCGTGCCGAAAGGGGCGACCAATGTGGACGTGTGTAAAGCGCTCCTACAGCGCGTTTCTTTGTCGGAGCTCAAGTCTGTGCAGGACTTCGGCGCAGGCCGGTTCGAGGTTACTTTCAAGACTAAGGCCGCGGTCGATCGCTTCTCAGCCGATCCCGCTTTGAAGGTTCGTGATGTTGTGATCCAGTTTGAGTATCGAGGTGTGCGGACGAAGGTGGTCAGGGTTTTTGGCTACCTCTCGGACCTGCCAGACCAAGCCCTCTCAGAAGGCCTACAGGTTTTTGGAAAGGTCCTAGGGATCTCCGAAGAGTGCGTGCCGGGTTTTCCTAGCGTCGGTACAGGAAACCGGCGCATTCGGATGGAGATGGCGCGGCCCGTCCCTAATCTTCTCCGGGTTGGTGATAGGGTAATTCAGTGTGAGTACGAGGGTGTTGCACGGTTGTGTCGTAGGTGCAACTTAGAGGGGCACCACGCGGTCGCGTGTGAGACGCCCAAGTGCGTACGCTGCGAGCAGTTCGGTCACGAGAGCTGCGACGCGGCGTGCGTACGATGTGGCGGAGATCACGCGGTCTCGTCGTGCCCTGTCCGCACCTACTCGTCAGTGGCCTCGGGCTCTGAGCCGCAGCCATCTGCATCAGAGCCGGCGGTTACTTCTGTGTTAGGTAGCCCCACAGTTGCGACGGAAAACGGAGACAGCCAGGGCTCCTTGAGCGAGGGAGACAGTGCCGGAGTCGACGTAGAGTCCGCGGCTGCCGATGCGCTCACTTCCCTGTCCGCCGCGGCGACGAGCGGAGGGGGAGGTGGCGAGGAGCTGGTCGCGGCTCCCGTAGTTGCCCCCGCGGCAGCGGCGGTGTCCGCCGTGGCGGCCGAACTCTCTGGTGAGCCGGAACCGCTTGCTAGCACGAGCACGGAGGTCCCTTTCATTAAGGTGTCCCGTAACAAACGGAAAAACCGTAGCAAGCGCTCTGGATGGGCGGCCAGGGAGGCGGCCTCACGGCGGGCGTCTTCGGACTCGGATGGTGCTGGCTCCCATAGCTCGGAGCCTGGTCTTCCTACACCCAAACGCACGGCTGTGGTGGCCTCAGAATCAGAGTCAGAAATGGAGGACTCTTCAGAAAGCGAGGAGAACACTTCTTGTAAACACTGTAAGGGCTTCGATTGCGACTGTTCGATCATATCAGATAACTCGTATGATTCAACAGCCGTGGGGTCTCCACTCGAGGAGACTCCCGCTTAGGCAGTTGTACCATCGATTTATTTGCGGCTAGTATTACCCAGTACTAGCCTTTTCCTTTTACCTTAGCTCTCTTGTTTTTCTCTAGCTCTCTTTTAGTCTTTTGCTAAATTTTCTTGCAACCAATATGGCTTTCTCCCTTAAACTAGCTACCTTTAACTGTAGAGGCTTGACCCGAAATTCAAAACGGTTCGCGATAGTCGACTTAGCTAGATCCGCAAATGTAGATATTCTTGTACTTCAGGAAACCTATGTCCATAGGTTAGGTCAGATCAGTCACTTTGACAGGACTTTTGGCACGAGGTCTTTCTGGAGTTATGGCCGGGTCGGGCTGCCGAGGCACGGCCATCATTTTGATGCCGAGCTTCAAAGGCCTGGTTCTCCGCCATGCCAGGGATGCCGAGGGCCGCATTCTGTCAGTGGACCTTGATTCTGGCATTCGAATTGTTAATGTTTATGCTCCAAACAAAGATAAAGGTCAAAAAGAGTTTTTTGCTGCATTGGATCCCTACTTAGTGGGCCCTTCTCGGCTTATTCTTGTACGCGACTTCAATTGTGTGTTAGAGCAGGTAGAGCGTGTATCTAAAAGAGGTACTCCGAAATTCTGGGATAGGGCTGGAGATATTGTACTACGGGGGCTCGTTGATGAGCTGGGACTGGTTGATGCTTGGCGCGCGCTTCGCCCTGTCGGGTCAGGAATGACTTGGACAGGGCGGGGGGTGCAGAGCCGCACCGATCGGTTTTATGTCTCGTCATCACTGGCTCCCAGTATGCATTCCTCCGAGGTAATCCATTCTGCTCTTAGCGACCACTGCTTCCTGATACTGCGGTTTGCCGACTCGAGTTTAGTGCCGCAAGGGAAGACCGTGGCGTCTAAACCCACGGCTACTAAAAGACAGGCAGGCAACCGCAGAGGTATCGTCCATTCTGTTACGCTCGCTGCACAACACAGCGAATCTAGAAGGTAGAGAATGGGACGAAGTGAAGGCCAGTGTCCGTGAGTGCTTCAGGTCTTGGGGCAAGCGTCGAGCGCGGGAGGAGCGCGAGGAGATAAAAATCGTCTCCGACGCGATTCTTCTGCTCTCGAGGCCACTGTCTCGTGGGCCTGGGGTTGGCCCGGCGCTGGCCTCACTCCGAAAGGAACTTCGGGTTCTCCTACAGCGACGCTGGGATAGCTTGAGAGCTATAACCCGAGCGGAGCGGTGGGAAATGGAAGCGTGGTGCAGCAGAAACATTCTCCGCAGACATCTTTCAAGGAAGAGCACAACTCTCTCTTCCGTAGTAGATCCAAGTGATGGTAGCTTAGTCGACTCACCAGAAGGAGTGCTTGCACTGGCGAGGCAGTTCTACAGGAACCTTTATGCTGAGCCAGCTGCCACTCCATCTGTTTTTCCATTCGTTCCACCAACTGAACCGCCGGAAGTTGGTGACACAGCCATAGTTGAAGACGAGCTCTTTGCAGCATTGAAGTCTATGAAGAACAATAGCAGTCCAGGATCCGATGGTTTGACAGTTGAATTTTATGTGAAGTTTTGGAGACTGTTAGGAAAGCCTTTCACATCATTGGTGAACAGGCTGCTCAGTGAAGGGACTTTGTCAGCGTCTCAAAGAGAGGGGCTAATCACTCTCCTGTGCAAGGATGAGTCGAGAAGCACCGATCTAAGAGCCTGGCGGCCCATCACACTTCTGAACTGCGATTACAAGCTCATAGCAAAGTGTCTGTGTATGCGACTCACTCCAGTTCTCAACTCTGTTTTGGGTCCATACCAGGCATGCTGTAATCAGGGGCGTTCCTGTCAGCTTCACGGTTTAGCAGTTAGAGACCTTCTCCTGTGGGCAAATACCAGGAAACTCCCCGGTATTTTCTGCTCCTTTGATCAGGAGAAGGCTTTCGATATCATTAGCCACAGGTACCTTTTTCGGGTTTTGAAGGAGGCCGGCTTTAGCGTGGGTTTTCAGCGTATGGTCCAAGCTTTGTACTCTCGACCGACTTCTGCTGTTCTCATACAGGATCGCGTCTCGGAGGCTTTCGTTGTGGGTCGTGGTGTACGGCAGGGAGATCCGCTCTCACCTGCTCTCTACGTACTCGCAATCGAACCCCTTCTGCAGAGGCTATCCTGCAGTGACAGTTGAATTGGCAAGTTCCTACTTCCACCAGGTTCCCCTCCAGTTGCACTCTTCGCCTATGCAGACGACTTGTCTATTGTCGTCCCGGACGAGGCATCAGCATGCACCGTGCTGGACGTCATGGACAGTTACTGCAGGGCGAGCGGTGCGAGGCTGAATAGGTCGAAAAGTGCAGCCATGTACTTGAACTCCATTCCGTCCAGCCCGCAGCCCGTTCATGGACTCTACCCGTGAAAACGCGGTTGCGCATTCTCGGTTTCCATTTCGATCCAGACGGTCTGTCTTCTGAAAACTGGCAGCAAGCTAAAGAGAAGCTTGAAACCAGGATTCAGGAGTTCAGCGTGTTGTCGTGTCCATTGACAGCTAGAGCGAACATTCTTAGGTCTCTTCTTTTCTCTTTTCTCACGTATGTAGCATGTGTGTCCCCTGTTCCAACCCGAACCAAGCTCATGTTGGAGAGGGTTCTCTTTCGGTTTCTTTGGAAAGGGACAACTGGTTGTGTAGCTAGGCAGGTGCTTAAGCTGCCCAAGGATAAGGGAGGACTCGGAATTCCCGACTTGGGCATCGTAGCTACTGCACTACACATCAGGTGGACCCAGGTTGCCCTTAGCTCAGATATGCTCCTGACTCGAAGCTTTACTTCCTTCTTCCTTAGCACTAGACGCCGTTTGTTTTCCCAGAGCACATTCTCTCACTGTGTGCCTCGCTCAGAAACCCCGTCCCCTTTCTATGCGATGGCTGCCAATTCATTGGCACGCCTTCGCAAGGTCCATTCCGACATCGACGTAATTTCTACTCCGCTCCAAGAACTAGTTCATATCCCGGTCTCCCCCCGCATTGCCAAAGGTATGACCTGTCTTTTCACAGGCCAAGTTGGAAGCTCATTACGGCAAGCTTCCTTGACGCCAGGCGAGCTACATTCATGTACCGCCTGGCGCGAGGATGTTTGCCGATTAGCTTCCGACCCTTCACAGCCATCCCGGCTCGTGGAGTGTGCCCCTTTTGTAGCGGTCGAGAAGATACAGTTCACATCTTTTCGCAGTGTTTACTTTCTGCTGCTCTCCTCCAACGGATAGCTAGTTTGTTTAGTCTCCCAGGCGTTCCATTTCAGACAGTCCGTTTCTTGCACCCTTTGCCTAGCCAGGCGATCAACCAGTTCGTGCTTCTTCTTGTCGAGGGCTCATACCAAGCTTGGTTAGCACGCTGTGATGCGGTTTTCGGGGGAGGGGCGCCGGGTCTTCACGAAGTGCTTGGGAAAGCACGGAAGGAAGTCTGGTTCCATCTCACCCGGGAGCGGCATCACCTAGGCGAGAAGAAGTTTCTCGAAGTGTGGGCTCGCCCTGCTGTGATTTTTGATGAGTCAGGTGGAAAGCTTTCCATTAAGTTATGATGCATGCTTCTAAGGTCACTCGACTGGACAGCATGCGCCAGTCGATCCACGTGTTTCCGTTCGCCTCAGTGGAACACAGTTGGAACCGGTGCTGGCGCAACAGAGTGCGCCGCGCCGCGGACGGCTTCTGTTGTCTCCATGGTTGTTTGCCTTGACACCTTTTCCGTCGAGGTAATCCAGGGATCTGATGGGCTCGTGTCCCTGACGACCGACATGGCTGTTTGTGTGAAGCGTGAAATAGCACGGTGTGCGCCGCTCCACAGCGGCCCCCTTGTCCGGGAAGGACCGTTGGCCCAAACCAAAGCCCCCCACCCAGTCAGCCCGGGTAGGGGGGGGGGGGGTGCCGGGGTCAATGTACCGAATGATGCTGGGTTGATGAGTACATCTACGCTCTGGGGCGCGGTACCTACGGGTGCCAAGTCCCCTTCCCCTCTGACAACGGCACCCTTACAAAGGTTGTCACCACCCTAAAACAGCGCTGGCATGTAGGCTCCCTAAAGGGAGCTGGTACGTAGCGCCTCGCGTTGCCGTCTCCACAGGGGGTCGTTACAGGCGAGGGTGCAGGAGTGCGCTGCCCAAGGGAGGGCCTGGCCCCGTTCTCGAGCAACGCGGCGTCTGCTAGCACTAACAAAGGACAAAGGTCACTATGCCTAGCAGACATAACGCGGCGAGCTAATTCGCTAAGGCGTATTGACTCGGCTAAGCACATACAAAGGCTCAATGAGCCTTTGAATCCGCGTTGGGCGCCAGTGTGGGTTCTTGGTGTCTCACAGGAGACCAACCACCGCGGGTTCGAGCTTAGCGAGCCACAGGGCCGCGTCAGCCGTCGCCTCCAGCACCACTTGCGCGCGAGCTCAGAGGCCGCAAGGGGCTACCGAGCGACGCACGCAAAAACAGTAAATCCTTGAGTTGACGGAAACCGTTTATTGAATCCGTCGGCACCAGCACTGCACAAACGCCCGCTCGGCGGGGAACCAAAGGGGTCCAGCACCAGGGCGGAAATACAATAACAGGCGCCTATAGCACGTCGCTGCGAGAGCACAGGCTCAAGCTGGGACACGCCTCTAGGAAAAGTCCCGGCGGCTATGCTACTTGCTCTGGCGATAACCAATGGGTCAACTCGCGAGAGCTCGGGCAATATCCTTCGGCTTAGGCTTTCGGCAAGTGCGGCTTGGCGTGGTACGACCTCGCGCGAGCACTATGGCACCGCTCGTCGGCTTAGCGTTGGGAAAAGGATCAGCACAAAGTACGCGCTCCTCGCACGGGCAAAGGCACCGTGCGCGAGCTCCAGTCCTAGTCACAAAGGTGTCGGCGGACGAGAGGAAAGCATGTACAGGTGCCCACAAAATAACTCGGAACGCCGGACCGCTGGCCGCTCTAGGGTGCCTTAGGGTGCCTCGATGCCAGCGCCGCCGTTCAGGGTGGTGCCATCCTTTGACCGCACCCGCGCCGCCGCTTTCTCGCTGCGACGCCATCTTGAGTCACAGCGAGCGGTTGCGAGTGCTTGGTGCCGGTGCTTAGTTCGAGACACAGTGCGCGCGGATGCTTCGCTGACGCTTCTACTTGCTGGACAGTGTTCAGTCGCATGAATTACAAGCTTGTCAAGTGCATCGAGTCGACATGACGGGCTGTTGTGTTCCCAAGTGCACCGGATCGACGCGTAAAGGGCTTCGTTGTTTACGCTTCCCCCGGGACCCAGAGCGAAGGAAGAGATGGGAAGCCCAAGTAAAGCGGTATCACTGGAAGGCAACGGATAACTCCTACATTTGCGAGGTAAGTGTCAAGAAAGTTTAGACTATCGCATCGTGTTTTTCATAAATAAGAAAGTATTCTCTGATCCTCGCTCACGTACCTACGTTCGCTCACGAACTAAGCACTGCACCGATGCTGAGTAGCCTATGGTTTGCGAGCGCGCGTCGCATAGGCTTTTGCCGTTTTGATCAGCGCAGTCTATGCGAGTAGTACCCTTATTTTAAGAACTGCCGAAAACGCTTCGCCGCGAAATAGCCTTACATTAGCTACAAATCGTCATGTAAACCACCTATTTTACTTTTTCACGGGAAGCACAGATCGTGTGTCTCTTGTTTCTTTTTTTCCCTCAGTTTTTTCCCTCAGTGTACGTGGCAAGCGAAGCATTGTGATTTTCTCTGATTTCTCAGCAGATATCTTGCGGATCTCAGGTTGTTACATTATATAGCTGATTTTTTAGACGATATTTGTAGCGTGGTGCTCGTAAGCCGATGGTCATTCGTGCTCATTCCCGATCGTAGTGGGTATTGTGACGGTCTTTAAATGCCTGTGCACGGTATGCCTAGGCGTAGTAGAGTTAAGGGGCATCATGGGACCAAAATGTTTCGGCGCTTTCTGGCATGGTGTCTGTTGTAGCCTGTGCATTTCTTCGAAACGTGTGAAGCGAGGTAATACAGCATTACTTCTGCGAAAATTTATTTTTAAGCACTGTAATGGGTTCTCTGTATTTACAAGGCAAATTTTCATATCAATAATCACTTTTGTTGTTTTACTTGTACTTAGAAACACTTTGAAGAGGACCAGTACGAGGGAAATCGACAGGATGGGCGCCGTCTGTTAAAGTCAACAGCCCTACATCATCATGGACTATATTTTCGAAGTGAAAAACATTGCTAATCTGTATTTGACTGTCTTAGTTTCATTTACGGTTTTTGTACGCGATATGTATGCAGTGTTGTTTATTTTTTCAATGTGGTTATCAGTGTTCTAATGGTTATTTATAAAATGTTCTGTACTCGCTATCGATGTGTTTGGCTGATGCGACGTATTCGATGGTAGCTGATGTATTCTGGCTGGATATCTTGATTAATATTAGCCGCGGTTACGTTTTCTTGTTTGCATTATTGTTTTCGATTGATATTGTGTGTAATAAGGTTGATGTACTCACTTGAACCCCCCCCCCCCCCATGTAATGAATAAATTAAAATAAAACTCTCACTATCCCGAATTGTGTGTCGAGCCTACCTTGCGAATTTTTTTTTATCTCGTCTTTCAACATAACCTTCAGGCGCCACACAGTACATATAATTTTTCATGTACATATCTCTTTCATGACTGATTGTACTAGACATTATAAGTAAATACATTTTGTGCATTGTTTAGTTTCTTGTGTGTACTACGCAAGATTGACACAGACAATTTACGTTACATGTTTCTCTACAGCACTAACTAAACCTTATTTTCACATCGCAGTTATTTTTACACCAGCTTAATCCTATCAGCACACAGTTTTGTGGGGAAAAAAACAAAATTGCGCGTAGATATCGTCAAATAATTGCAACGAACGCGAAGATCACGCGCAACGCAAGGGAAACTAACCGCCGTGCGCGAGTGGCTGGCTACGGTAAAGGAGGCGTGACGTGTAAACCAAAATACAAGAGCGAAAAAGAAA
>NW_023606192.1:0-14868 GCF_013339745.2 Dermacentor silvarum
TTTTTCGTTCATTCGCTCGTGTGCGGTCCTTAACTTGTTCTCGAGACCTCTGGTAACCTCCAAGTTTTGCCCATATGTTAGCACCGGTAGAATGCAATGATGTACACCTCTTTCTTTTCAACGACAGTGGTAAGCTCCCAGTCAGGATTTGGTAATGCCTGCCGTATGCACTCCACCCAATTATTCTTCTGTAAATTTCTTTCTCGTGATCAGGGTCCCCTGTGAGTAATTGACCTAGATAAACGTACTCCTTTACAGACTCTAGAGGCTGACTGGCGATCCTGAATTCTTGTTCCCTTGCCAGGCTATTGAACATTATCTTTGTCTTCTGCATATTCATCTTCAACCCAATTCTTACACTTTCTCGATTGAGGTCCTCACTCATTTGTTGTAATTCGTCTCCATTGTTGCTGAATAGGACAATGTCATCTGCAAACCGAAGGTTGTTGAGATATTCGCCGTTGATCCTCACTCCTAAGCCTTCCCAGTCTAAGAGCTTGAATACTTCTTCTGAGCATGCAGTGAATAGCATTGGAGAGATTGTGTCTCCTTGCCTGACCCTTTCTTGATAGGTAACTTTCTACTTTCTTGTGGAGAACCAAGGTAGCTGTGGAATCCTTGTAGACGTTTGCTAAGATATTCACGTATGCCTCCTGTACTCCTTGGATTACGCAATGCCTCTATGACTGCTGGTATCTCTACTGAATCAAATGCCTTTTCATAATCTATGAAAGCCATATAGAGAGGTTGATTGTATTCCGCAGATTTCTCTATTACCTGATTGATGACATGGATATGAGTACAAAATCCCTTCCTGAAGCCAGCCTGTCCTCTTCGTTGGCTGAAGTCAAGTGTTGCCCTGATTCTACTGGAAATTATCTTGGTGAATATTTTATACAATACTGAAAGCAAGCTAATAGGTCTATAATTCTTCAATTATTTAACGTCTCCCTTCTTACGGATTAGTATAATGTTGGCGTTCTTTCAGCTTTTTGGTACACTTGAAGTCATGAAGCATTGCTTATAAAGGGCCGCAAGCTTTTCAAGCATAATATCTCCATCTGTATCTTTGATTAAATCAACTGCTATTCCATCTTCTCCAGCAGCTTTTCCTCTGTCATGTCTTTCAATGCCCTTCTAACTTCACGCTAGTTATAGAAGGAGCCTCTATCCTGTTCATCACTACTTCGAATGAAAGTAGCTTGGCTGCTCTGGGTACGGTACAGGTCAGTATAGAATCTTCCCCTGCTTTGACTATGCCACTGAATGCTGATGATATTACCCTGCTTATGTTTCAAGTGCCTACATTGTGCTTGTCCTATGCCAAGTTTTTCTTATCATGATTTGCTGTGTCCATATTTCACTGCATCCTCAATCTTTTCCACATTATAATTTCGGTTGTTATAATTTCTTCTTGTTGATCAGTTTCGACAATTCAGCGAATTCTATATGATCTCTCAGCAAATTCTATCTGATCTCTCGAATTTGACACTTTCACGTTTTGCCGTTTCTTTATTAGGTCCTTTGTTACTTGGGCGAGCTTACCTACTGGTTGCCCTTGGTGACTTACCTCCTACTTCAATTGCTGCTTCTGAGATCAGCCTAGTTGGGGTTTCATGCATTACCTCTACGTTGTCTTCATCTTCCTGTTCACCAGCCTGAATTGGTCTGCTTTTACCCTTACTACGTCTAGGTTGGCCTGTTTCTTTTTGACTAATTTTATTCTTTCTCTCTTCAAATTGAGGGAAATCCTAGACGTTGCTAACCTACGGTCACTGCACTTTACCCTACCTAACACTTCTACATCCTGCACTATGCTGGGATCGGCAGAGAGTATGAAATCTATTTCATTCTTTATTTCTCCATTAGGGCTTTTCCAGGTCCTTCCTGTTGCTGCGCTTCCTGAAGAAGGTATTCATTATTCGGAGCCTATTCCTTTCCTCGAATTCTACCAACATCTCTCCTCTAGTGCTCCTAGAATCAATGTCATAGTTGCCAATTGCTTGCTCACCAGTCTGCTTTTTCCCCACTTTTGCATTGAAGTGGTCCACGACTACAGTATACTGAGTTTGCACCTTTCTCATTGCTAATTAAACATCTTCATAAAACTGTTCTATTTCTTCATCATCGTGACTGGAGATTGGGGCATAGGCTTGTACTACCTTCATTCTATACCTCCTATTCAGCTTTATTACGACTGCTACCCTCTCATTAATGCTGTAGAACTCATCAATGTTGCTCGCTATGTCCTTATGGACTAGAAGTCCCAGCCCTACTTAAATAGCTGACTTTTATCTGCCAGGCGTACATATCATTTTCCCTTCCAGTGTTCATTTTGTGGTCCTTACATTCCTTTTTTCCATTCTAATAAAATGATGCCAACAGTAAAGCCTCGCCATTCGAGACAAAAATACTTTCGTCTTCTCAAAACTTTGTTATACACATGTATTTGTTACTTGCTGATAATGAAGAGAAACATTTTAAATTTACTTCGTTATACGGAGGCTCTATTGCATTTGTGTGGGGCAAGATGTTTGAGACAGAAACGTCTCTCTAAGGATAAATAAATATGGACAATGCAGCTCGAGGGTAAGCACAAAAAAAAAAAAAAAAAAAATTCGCACCCGTCTCGGGAAAGCAGAGAGGCAGGCGGGAAGGGCGAGGATCACTGCCTTCACCAGGATGGTAATCAGCTTGAGCACGAAGTCAGTGACCACTACGATCCACACCACTTCCAGTCCACCAATGGGCTGGCTGTACGGAGGCACCAGGATGAGCCTGAAGGATACAGCACATAGACGGCACGTGTAGTTCGTTCTCATCATTATCAGTCTCTGTCTACTGCAAGATGAAAACATGTTGTAAAGTTCGAAGACCTCGTGTCCGCTAGACCAGTCTTCAAAGCACAGTAAAATACGCTGCAGATGTGCTTGTCTTTCTCCTTTATGATATTACATGCTTGTACTTCAGTGCTTGTCCGTCCCTCAGCCATCTTACGTAAAAGTGGCAGTAGTGTCAAATTTATCAATAATAGACAAGCACTTATGTGCTCTATAGCATTACATGTGCTAACCAACTCTGCACCTTCCTGTTAATAGCAGTTAGAATATCTGATACCTGTGTTAGCTGCTAGTACTAATCCAGGCAGTATTTCTATCTCTTAACGTTATGCCTACCATTTTCCATTCCATATGAATTTTAATAGGCATAGTGGAACATTTTCTTCTTGTAATTTTCAGCCTAAATGTGCACCTTGTGCAATATTTGCAAATGTGCTACAAGATGAAATGTGATGTTTTCTTAGAGCAAAAGCTGCTGCAGGCTCTTCTTTGGCTCAAACCGATGTATGACTTTTCATGCAAATGATATGAGCTGCAGGCTTATAATAATAAAACGTTCCATGCCATGTCAGAATTAAATCGGGCAGCTGCTGTGTGACACCAGAGCAGGCTAATCACCACATGA
Organism: Dermacentor silvarum; assembly: GCF_013339745.2. Lineage (NCBI taxonomy): Eukaryota > Metazoa > Arthropoda > Arachnida > Ixodida > Ixodidae > Dermacentor > Dermacentor silvarum. Next base: position 3,466 of record NW_023606192.1, read on the forward strand.
CTATCCCATCAAGCTAACTAGAACAACAAAATAGTTGTAGTACAAAAACAATGATAGCAATGTTCCATCAAATACGTTATACTACAAGGTAGAAGATAAAAGAAGTTATACCAGCCACGAGAAATCACACAATTGGAAAATGTTACAGATCTCACAGGGGAGCCTTATTTAACACAAGTCTAGGAGAAATTATTCTTTATTTGGTTTAAACATGTGGCAAAGACAATAGGCATAGATTTGTGAAAAGTTGCCACCATTCCAGTTCAGTGTACACACGATCATCTGAATCATAGTGTATTACTGATGTACTGTAGATTACTGATGTACTGGGGTTGCAGCATTAGGGTTATCTTTTTTTCGATTGTACATGCCTAGCCCCAGTCAATTTAATGACTTGTGAATGCTGCGCATTCCACCATGGCACTTGAAGTCGCGCGGTCTTTTTAATTATAATTACTTTTTTTTTCTCAGAATTGTTGCACTGCTTTGATTGTCTTTCAATACTGCCAGTTTTGCCAACATAAACATTATCACAGTGCACACGTGGTACCCCACAGGTATATACCACACTCAGAAACTGACTGACGCGATTGCGAAGTTATACCAGCCATGAGAAATCACACAATTGGAAAATGTTACAGATCTAGCACGGGAGCCTTATACGCAGGCAAACACCAGTTTGCAAAAAAAAAGTTACCAATTGCATTTTTGCTGGACCATGCACAGAGATTATTTCTGTACAGCAAATAAAAGTGTGATGAGAACGACCTGCAGCAGTAACAAACTCTAGAGAAAAAGGAAGCTGGAAAACCAACATGGTGTGCACAGTTTGAATGAAGCCTAAAGAAGCGTTAAGTGAAAAGGAAAAAAAAATGTCACAAGAGACGGTTATCCAGAATTACGCTGCCTCTTACTGCCAGCGCTTCGCTAGTTAGGCTTACACTGTCCGATGGGGGTGGAATGCAAAGACACTTGAATATTGTGCTTTGGGTGAGCGTTAAAGAACCCGAAGTGGCTGAAGCAATCCAGAGCCTTTCAATAAAGCGTCTCTCATAGCTTTTGTGTTTATCTCGAGCGTTAAACCCAGTACTTAATTTTTAGATACACACAGCTCTTCTCTTCAATTTTCTTGGTGGCTGAATCTTGACCACCGTACATCTCGCCTAACAATGAAAAATGAATAACAACCCTAGATGATTGTTCTCAAAACTTGTGGCTCTCACGCACTCCTAGAGAAACTAAAAGCCCCTCACAACTACGCGTATATGTATTAATTTCTTAAAAAGGTAAAAAAATAAGATGCTCTGAAATACATAAGAAGAATGGGCCACAGCAGCTAGCAGCCATTGTACTGGTAACGCAGATCCTTTCATACAACTAAGCTAATACTACTAATAAACTGTAGCATGATTTATTTATTTGCTTACAAAATATTGTACACCTTACAAAAGAACAAGCAATTTCACGTATAAAAGGCAGATACAACAAACATAATGAATAGCAGAAATACGCAGTCATGCAGAAGAGAAAGCAGAATGGTGCGATTGTCACTTGGGTAAAGCTTCTGCATGACAAGAAGAAAAGGTAACAGAACTCAAGGCGAGGACAAGAATAACATCAGCATTATAAGATATCAGCAAATGCTTTTTGAAACTGTTTGAAAATATCTCTTGCAGTTTGTCACCTTGTTCGTCTTAAATTGTTCTTGCAAATAAAGGATGTTTTCTGCATTTCTATTGACAAAAAAGGGCAACAATTAACAGTTATATTGACAGCATGGATTCTTTGTCGACAACAATGTTACGTAAAGGCATAGAAGTGCTAAGTATAGTCGTTTGCCAGAACCGTGTCACCACACGGTTCTGGCAAACGACTGGGAATAAGAAGACAACACAATGTCATGGGAGTTTATTCCCCAATGAAATTTCGCTAACAATTATATAAAATGGACTAGGATATTGTGTTCTTTGTGTTTATTTTTTGTGTCTGTTTTTGTTTCAAAAGATTTCACTACTACATATGATATTCGGAATGGAGGGTCGTGCTGTACACACAATATTTTTCCTGCTGAAATATGTTATTGCTTACATTATTGCTTTTGCAGGAACAACAATAAAAAATTAGCCAAGTGATGGAGGATAACGGAAAGGGAGGAAATAGGGAAAAGCGAAAGAAAACACGTACTATGCCTTGCTGAGAGAAACTATACAGTGGTCCGCATACAAGCATCGATGCTTTCGTGGACTTCGAGTTATTGGTACATAAAGAAAATGTGTATCTGTATGTATAAATTTTTATCCTTCTGCTGTACCTATCTTTTCCTATTGTTTCCTTTGTTTAAAGCACAAAACTGTCATTCAGGCCAAAGCACTGCCCTGTCTTGCTGAAAAGCATCATTGCTTTGGTGGGCTGACGAAATACTCATTGTATTGTCACGTAGTAATGACGATGAAGCAAACAGTCGTAAAACTGGGAATGACGAAACTGATTCTTTATTGGGCGAACCTGTGCCCACAAAAGCAAGTTACACTTGAAGCACAACGATAGCGGCGAACACAGTCGGCGATCGTCGGAATCTGATCAGCGGCGAAACGCGTCGGCTTTTATACCTGAGTCATCGAAGGTTCCAGATTAATCCCTGATGCCCGCGTGTCTTCCAGAAAGTTCTAGACAATTCGCATCGGTCACACAATCAGATAACATAAGCGTCTGTGAAAACAGGCAACGGAAAGAAGCATCGATAACGTTCTAGAAACATCCGACACAGGCGCGTCCTGCGCCGAGCGATAACGTTTAACATTTGTTAGCCGGTGGAAAGCGGCCACCGGTGAAAGATAAAGATGTATACGTGTCAATACCCTCCCCTTAAAAAGCATCGTCCCGATGCTACAAGCACGAAAGCGAAAACAAAACAATGCGTTATAAACAACAAAAAAACAATAACAAAGTAACAAAGTACCTAATGTCGTCAGCGGGCGTAGAAAGGTTTAAGACGCACCACATGGATGACTTCAGGTCGTGCCCGGCGCCGCTGTGATTGCGAAATGCCGTCTGGCACGACCTCATAGTCCAGTGCGCCAATACGTCGGATTATCTTATATGGTCCGAAATAGCGACGCAACAGTTTCTCGCTAAGTCCTCGTCGGCGTATCGGAGTCCAGACCCAAACACGGTCGCCGGGCTGGTACTCGACGTTGCGTCGTCGAAGATTGTAGTGTCGGCTGTCGGTCCTCTGCTGGTTCTTGATGCGCAAGCGGGCGAGCTGTCGACCTTCTTCGGCACGCTGCAAATAGGAGGCAACGTCGAGATTTTCTTCGTCGGTGACGTCCGGTAGCATGGCGTCAAGCGTCGTTGCCGGGTTCCTTCCGTACACCAGGTTGAACGGCGCCATGTGCGTCGTTTCTTGCATGGCCGTGTTGTATGCGAAGGTCACGTACGGAAGGATGGCATCCCACGTCTTGTGTTCGACGTCGACGTACATTGCCAGCATGTCGGCGATGGTCTTATTTAGGCGCTCGGTGAGGCCATTCGTCTGCGGGTGGTAGGCGGTGGTGCGGCGATGGCTTGTCTGGCTGTATCGCAGGATGGCTTGAGTTAGTTCAGCCGTGAATGCCGTACCTCTGTCGGTGATGAGGACTTCTGGGGCACCGTGACGCAGGAGGATGTTCTCAACGAAGAATCGGGCTACCTCGGCGGCACTGCCTTTGGGCAAGGCTTTTGTTTCGGCGTAGCGGGTGAGGTAGTCCGTAGCTACGACGATCCATTTATTCCCGGACGTCGACGTCGGAAAAGGCCCCAGTAAGTCCATCCCGATCTGCTGGAACGGTCGGCGAGGTGGCTCGATCGGCTGTAGAAGTCCGGCTGGCCTTGTCGGCGGTGTTTTGCGTCGCTGACAGTCTCGGCATGTCCTTACGTAATGGGCGACGTCGGCAGAGAGGCGAGGCCAGTAGTATTTTTCTTGTATCCTCGCGAGCGTGCGGGAAAAGCCGAGGTGTCCAGCCGTTGGGTCGTCATGGAGAGCTTGCAGAACCTCTAGACGCAATGCTGAGGGTACTACGAGGAGGTAGTTGGCTCGGAGAGGCGAGAAGTTCTTCTTTAGAAGAATGTCGTTTTGCAAGAAAAACGACGCCAATCCTCGCCTGAACACCTTCGGCACAATGACGGTCTTGCCTTCCAGGTAGTCTACAAGGCTCCTTAGTTCCGGGTCGGCTCGCTGTTGTTCGGCGAATTCGTCGGCACTGATGGGTCCCAAGAAAGTGTCGTCATCCGGGTCGTCCTGTGGCGGCGGTTCGACGGGGGCGCGAGACAAGCAGTCGGCGTCAGAGTGCTTTCGCCCGGACTTGTAAACGACGGTGATGTCGAATGCTTGAAGTCTCAGACTCCATCGTGCGAGGCGACCTGAAGGATCCTTCAAGTTAGCTAGCCAACACAAGGCGTGGTGGTCGCTCACGACTTTAAAGGGCCTGCCATAGAGGTAGGGGCGAAACTTTGATGTAGCCCAGATGATGGCGAGGCACTCCTTTTCTGTTGTGGAATAATTTGATTCCGCCTTCGATAGCGACCGGCTAGCGTAACTTACAACCCTTTCTAGTCCGTCAGTCCTCTGCACAAGAACGGCGCCGAGTCCTACGCTGCTTGCGTCGGTGTGGACTTCAGTATCGGCGTTTTCGTCGAAATGCGCAAGTATTGGCGGCGATTGCAGGCGTCGCTTCAGTTCTTCAAATGCTTCGATTTGCGGCGTCTCCCACTTGAACTCGACGTCGGCCTTCGTGAGATACGTCAGTGGCTCAGCGATCCGTGAAAAATTCTTGACGAAGCGCCTGTAATAGGCGCACAGTCCAAGAAATCTACGCACTGCCTTCTTGTCAGCGGGCGGAGGAAAGTTGGAGATGGCCGCAGTTTTCTGAGGGTCGGGGCGCACTCCAGACTTGTTGATTACGTGGCCCAAAAACAAGAGCTCCTCATATGCGAAGCGGCACTTCTCTGGCTTTAACGTGAGTCCGGAGGTTTTGATTGCTTGAAGAACTGTTTCAAGGCGCCGCAGGTGTTCTTCGAAGCTTGAGGCAAACACAACGACGTCGTCCAAATAGACAAGGCAAGTCTGCCATTTCAAGCCTGCCAGTACTGTATCCATGACGCGTTGGAAAGTCGCAGGTGCCGAGCAAAGACCAAACGGCATGACCTTGAACTGGAACAGTCCGTCTGGTGTTATAAAGGCAGTCTTCTCGCGGTCCCTCTCGTCGACTTCAATTTGCCAGTAGCCGGTTTTGAGGTCCATCGACGAAAAATACTTTGCGTTGTAGAGTCGATCCAACGCGTCGTCAATCCGTGGGAGGGGGTATACGTCCTTCTTCGTGATCTTGTTGAGGCGACGATAATCGACGCAGAAACGTAGGGTTCCATCCTTCTTCTTCACTAACACCACGGGGGACGCCCACGGACTCTTGGACGGCTGGATGATGTCGTCGCGTAGCATTTCGTCGACTTGGTGCCTTATGGCTTCACGTTCGCGCGCCGAAACTCGGTACGGGCTCTGACGGAGTGGGCGGACATTTTCGTCGGTGATGATGCGGTGCTTGGCGACAGGGGTTTGTCGAACTTTTGACGACGACGAGAAGCAGTCCTTGTATTGCAGGAGCAGAGCTTTTAGTTGTTCTTTCTTATGCCTGGGAAGGTTCTGATTGACGTCGAAAGTTGGCTCAGGTATTATAGTCGTCGTTGCAGGTGCACTGGAATCCGTGAAGGCGAAAGCACTGCTGGCTTGTACTATTTCGTCGATGTAGGCGACCGTGGTGCCTTTGTTAATGTGCTTGTATTCAGGGCTGAAGTTCGTGAGCATCACCCTTGCTTTCCCTGCACGTAGCTCAGCTATGCCTCTAGCGACGCAAATTTCACGGTCGAGCAGTAGGTGATGATCGCCCTCGATGATGCCCTCCATGTCTGCAGGCACTTCGGTACCGACGGAAATCATTACGCTGGAGCGAGGCGGAATGGTGACTTGTTCTTCAAGCACATTCAAGGCATGGTAACTTATGCTTGTATCCGGTGGTAGCGCGTTGTGCGTTGAAAGCGTTATCGACCTGGATCTTAAGTCGATGACTGCACCGTATTGGTTTAGAAAGTCCATGCCTAGGATGACATCCCTGGAGCAGTGCTGCAGGATTACGAAGCTCGCCGGGTAAGTGCGGTTGTTTACCGTGACTCGGGCTGTGCAGATTCCAGCCGGCGTTATTAGGTGGCCTCCAGCTGTCCGGATATCAGATCCTTGCCAGGCCGTCTTCACCTTCTTTAACTTGGCGGCGAACGCGCCACTGAAGACGGAATAGTCGGCTCCAGTGTCGACGAGAGCGGTGACGTTATGACCGTCGATGAGCACGTCTAAGTCGGTAGACCGTCGTCTAGCATTACGGTTAAGTCGTGGCGTCGGATCACGGCTGCGTCGGCTTGCTCCGCTGCTGCTACGTCGCGTCGGCCGGTCTTCTTGCGGCGGCGAAGTGCTGTCAAGGCTGTTGCTAGGCGGCGTGCTGGTATCTCGTCGTAATGATTCGCGAATCGTCGTCGTCGTCGGCGGAGGATCTTCGGCATTGCGTCGTACAGCAACCGCACCTCCATCGGTTGCTGCCTTTAGTTTCCCCGGTAAGGGCTGGGAGATCGGCCCCGGGTGGGACCGGTGTACTGATGACGATGCGGCGAGATGTAGCGGCCTGGTGACGGCGAGCGTGAGGGTCGTCGGGGTTGCCACTGGGCTCCGGCGAGGTAGTCGGCAATGTCGCGCGGTCGTTCACCCCGCACTGGACGCGGCGCGTTGACGGCGAACCCTCGTAGGCCCATCTCGCGGTATGGGCATCGGCGGTAGACATGGCCGGCTTCCCCGCAGTGATAGCAGAGCGGGCGGTGGTCGGGGGCGCGCCAAATGTCCGTCTTCCTCTGGTAGCTGCGCTGGGCGACGGGCGGGCGTGCTGGCGGCGGCGGTGGTGGACGTCGGAACTGCGGCGTTACGGGGCCCTGGCGCGAGCGCGGAGGGGGGCCTTGACGACGGGCGACGGCGGCGTAGGTCAGTGCTTCCGGCTCGGGTTGCGGCGATTCGGGAAGTCCTAGCGATTGCTGGATTTCCTCCCGCACGATATCGGCGATGGAAGCAACTTGAGGCTGCGACGACGGTAGCAACTTCTGCAGCTCTTCGCGTACTATCGCCCTGATGGTGTCTCGTAGGTCGTCGGAAAGTCCTTGGACTTCGACGTAGTGTGGCGTCGAACGGCGATTGTATTGCCGGTTGCGCATGTCCAGTGCTTTCTCGATCGTCGTAGCCTCCGAGAGAAAGTCTTGGACTGTTGTTGGTGGATTCCGTACCAGTCCGGCGAATAGCTCCTGCTTAACTCCCCGCATGAGCAAGCGAACTTTCTTGTCTTCGGGCATAGCTGGGTCGGCGTGCCGGAACAATCGAGTCATTTCTTCAGTGTACATACCGATGCTCTCATTCGGGAGCTGTACACGGTTTTCCAGCAAGGCTGCAGCTCTTTCTTTACGGACGACGCTCGTGAAGGTGTCCAGGAAGGCGGCTCGGAAGAGGTCCCAGGTTGTTAGTGAACGTTCCCTATTCTCGAACCAGGTTCTGGCGCCGTCTTCAAGAGAGAAGTAAACATGGCGCAGCTTTTCGTCGCAGTCCCACTTGTTGAACGTAGCGACCCGGTCGTATGCCTCCAGCCAGCTTTCGGCGTCTTCACATGGCGAACCGCGGAAAGTCGGCGGCTCCCTGGATTGTTGCATCACGACCGCAGATGTTGGCACATGGGCTGTCATGGTAGCTGCTGCCGAGGTCATGACTTTTGTCCTCTTGGTCTTCTCAGGTAGGGGTTCGTACTCCGGTGGCAGGTTCAGTAGCCTGCGACTAGCTCGCTGGTCGGGGTAGGCGTCGACGTCTTCTAGACGGTGTGGGCTTGGCTCACGGCTGGACGGGGGGGTCCGGTACAAGGACATAAAAGCACCTCCACCAGATGTCACGTAGTAGTGACGATGAAGCAAACAGTCGTAAAACTGGGAATGACGAAACTGATTCTTTATTGGGCGAACCTGTGCCCACAAAAGCAAGTTACACTTGAAGCACAACGATAGCGGCGAACACAGTCGGCGATCGTCGGAATCTGATCAGCGGCGAAACGCGTCGGCTTTTATACCTGAGTCATCGAAGGTTCCAGATTAATCCCTGATGCCCGCGTGTCTTCCAGAAAGTTCTAGACAATTCGCATCGGTCACACAATCAGATAACATAAGCGTCTGTGAAAACAGGCAACGGAAAGAAGCATCGATAACGTTCTAGAAACATCCGACACAGGCGCGTCCTGCGCCGAGCGATAACGTTTAACATTTGTTAGCCGGTGGAAAGCGGCCACCGGTGAAAGATAAAGATGTATACGTGTCAGTATATTTTGTTTTCTAATAATAAAGAATGAATGAATGAATAGCAACACCTATGCAAATATTTTATTCTTATATTTTTGTGTGGCTTGCACTGCGGCAAAAATGTTTATTTAAAAAAAAAGCATGGAGGCACTCCTAACATAGAAATTGCAGTAGTGGCTTAGCAAACTTATTGTCCATGATCCAATGCCTATACTCTGTCTGACCCATTCGATGCTTGGCAGCTCTTAGTATATTGCAGAAGATATTTTAAGCATGTTTACATTACCTTCGCATTATTACACAGCAGCAGAGGGAATCGTTACCGCAGCTCTCACCAATCGCTCGCTATGAGTCATCGAATCATCGATTTCGCGAGATAACCCTCAGAAAGAAAGCACGCCAGCACGCACTCAATCTTCCATGAACAACCACACCAGCTGCAGACTCTTATGACGCACACCTGTTTGCCCCGCTCTAAATCTAAGTGCGAGTCAGCCCCAGCGGAGCCTGTGTCTTGACGCGTACAACTTTATTGCGAGGACTCGCAAGCAATATAAAATGCTGCCGAGGGCCTAATGAACCATGACATAGACAACTACCATATACAAGTCAATGTGGGCTTGTTTTATTTGGCCGGTTTTATATCATGCAATTAGGCGAGTAAACAGAACACGCTGTTGTTGAGGTCCTTGAGGCACCTCCTTCACATAAAAACCGTTTATGGGTGCTGCAAAGTATACTTCCCACCTTCTATATGTGCGTAACAGGGCTGGCCGAGGGAAGCATCATTTCCACCACAGGAATGTGTCGCCATCTAACAAGAACATTGCAAAAGAAAAAAGGTCCTGGTGCTCTCTGTAGCAAGAATGGAGCTACGGAGCTTCCTGCACTTCGTGCCGACCTTGGCTATGCCGTCTGCTTGATCGTTTTGCAAGAGTTGTGGCTTCAGAAGGTGCATAAAAACATCGAAATAATTTTCTTAGCAACGAAAAGGCATCATTTATTCGGAATTTGCTGCGAGTCTGTTTTGCAGTCAATGTGGGCCGGCACTGCGGCATGAAGGTAGCTGACACTAAGATGGAGAAAAACAGTACCTTGCCCTCCTCTGCTTAGTTATATAAAAAAATTTTGTGTGACTTTGTGCCTTTTTAAAACAAAATACATTCTAACTTGCAGTTTTTATACACGAGTGTCTCAACGAAGTCTTAAAGGATAATTTAAAAATTGTTTTTTCTAGATCGAATTACAGTTTCTTCTGAGCGCCGATTTTAGTGGTAGCAGACGTCAGGGGACAGTGAGAGGCATTAATTATTGCACTGAAGTAATTTATTCACATTACAACTTTTACATTTACATGGCTCATCGCAACGAGCAAATTTAAGCAAGCTGTCCAAACATGACAAATCAGCAATTAGATATTTAAAATTGCAATTCCCCTCAATATTTTAGCACAATGAATCGGAGGAGCTCTTTGCGCACATGAAAATTAAACTTGGACGCTGGGAAGCGAGTTTGCCCATGCCACTGAGCAAGCATCACTGGGAGACATTACTCAGTGGCGGAAAGCCAGCACGATGCAGCCAACGTCTGCATCGAACAGCTCAAGTGATTAGTCGTCGACAGCATGGAGTGCCTGGAGGCACTGATTGTCCGAGCATTAGGCAGCCCCCCCATATCTTGGAACTACTATTATCAGTTACAAGTAAAATATAGTGCAGGGATGCGGGCAGTGCGCAATAATAATAGAAGAGAAAAAAAGATGAGCTGACAATTCACAGCCTTTCAACAATTAGATATAGATGGCTCATTGATATGAGAAAGTTTAAGTGATCCAACTATCCATTAAAATAAATACTGTGGCTTTGCACAGCATAGCGCCTGGATTAACTTTGACCACGTGTGGTTCAACGTTCAGCCAATTCTGAGTATACAAGCGCTGTTGCATTCAACCCCTATTGGAATGTAGCTGCCACGGTAAGGATCGAGCCTGCGATCCTGCAGCACAACCCCATGACGACTGAACTACCGCGACACGCCAATATATATATATTATCTGTTGGCTTCATATGGTTGCGACTAAGAAAAATTGGGAATTGGTTCCCCTTTTCGTTCATATCTGCATATACATTTACGAGGCAATGAGTTTCAACCTTTTCTCATGATTTCAGTTTTAATGGCCAATAGTCTTGGTCGGTGGACCGACCTTCGTCACGGTCTATACTGTTGAACTACTGCAACGGGGGTCGTGCTGCATTGCTTGTTCCTGAACAGAACTACTATATATATTAATATAGTTGAACCCGGATATATTGAACCCACATATAACTAATTATTGTGTATTACGAACAGCAGTAAAATCCCCTTGAAAATTTTTGTAGGACATCTTTATTTTATGTATTGAATTACCAATGTATCATACTTTTTTTGTGATTCCTTTCAGATTCGATACATCCTAGTTCAACTGTATATATATATATATATATATATATATATATATATATATACACACGAGTTTGAGGGTCCCTTAATAAGGTAACATTCCACAAGAGTGTGCAGTGCCGTGCAGATTGGACTTACGCATAGGCGAGGCCCTTGTCGGCAAGCAGGAAGTAGACGAAGCAGACGCAGGTGCACACGTTGGTGACCACGATGAGAAGGCTGCTAAGATGTCGCTTCGCCTGCCAGGGTGGGCGATCCCACGGTGACCGTGCAGCACCACAGGCACACCAGCAGCAGCACACCGAGCAGGGCGATGTAGGCCACCATGGCGACGGCAGAGGGTGGACAGGCGAGGGAGAAGAAGAGAGGAAGGGGAAAAAACAGTTTTCAGAATGGGCAACTGATGATACCAGCTCCTTCTGCAGATTCGCAAGGAATGTGTTGAGAGGGCCGCGTGCTTCTGTAGCCACTACGTGTCACACCTTCCCGGCTAAAGCCAGCAGTATGGTTGCATAGGGAAAGTGAAGAAATGGAGGCCGTGAAAACCACTGCAACGTCAATGAA
>NW_023606193.1:0-100001 GCF_013339745.2 Dermacentor silvarum
TTTTTATTAAATATACAGGAACCGGAGGACAACATAAATTTTTCGATTAGTGCACCTCGGGAATCAATTCTTGAGCATCCCCAAAGTGGGTGGTGTGCATTGAAATCTCGAACCAACATGAATGGATCCGGGAGCTGGTCAATAAGTTTTTCAAATTCTTGGACGGATAGGTGATGGTCCGGAGGAATATATAGGGAGCATACAGTTATTATTCTACCAAAAGTTAGAGCCAGTATTGCCACTGCCTCTAAATCGGTAACTAGTGTGATACTCTGACAGGGAATTGTGTTCTGCACAACAATAGCGACGCCACCCGATGAGTGGGCAGTGCCTTGCCTGTCTTTCCGGTATACTGCATATTCTTTGAGAAAGTTTGTGCGTGTTGGGTTTAAGTGTGTTTCCTGTAGGCAAAGTATGTTTGGTTGGTATTGTGCAAGTATTTCATATATGGTCATCCAGATTCCTGAGTAGCCCTCGGCAGTTCCAGTGTATAATGCTCTCAGCAGCCATTTTTGCGAGTGATAAGGGGACGGGTTATTCAAGTGTCACCGCCTTTGTTAGGCGGCTTGAATGGCGGATGTTTTTTTTTTCTGTTTGAGGCGGTCTAGAAAACTCCGCCTCTCTTTGGGGGACTCTCTCAGCGTCGGAGACACCGATGATCCCGGGGTCACTTCCATTGCTTCCGGCGGATACTCGGAAGCGGGTGAGGGTTTGTCAAGAAGGGTAGACTCCCTCTCAGTTGTCTGTGTTGTTCCAGAGGAGTGTGAGAAGTTGACCTCTGGAACTTGAAAGGTTGGTGCAGCCGATGGCTGCTTGCTGGGGGGCCGAGAAAGGCGCGCATCAGCAAAGCTATACTGCGTGCCCACCGTAAATAGACGCCGCCCCCCCCCCCCCCCCGGCGCGCTGCGTCAACGTAGGATCTTGCGGAGAGAAGCGAGAGCTTCTTCCTGGCTTCAGGGAATGTTATGTTTTCGGTTACCTTGATTTGAATTATTTTTTTCTCATTTTGGAACATTTCACAGGTTCGCGAGTACGCAGCGTGCGGCCCATGACAGTTGGGACATTCTGTTTGAGTGGCACTGCAACTTTCGGTTGGATGCTCGTGAGCACCACACTTTGCACAGGTGAGTTTTCCGCGACATGTGTTGGATCCGTGTCCGTACTTTTGGCACTTGAAGCATCTTCTCGGGTTTGGGACATAGGGGCGGACTTTGCAGTGAATGAACTCCGCTTTGATGATGTATGTTGTTTAATGGCGCAAGGGCCAGGTATGGCCAAAGAGCGCCAGGCCTGTGTTAATAAGTTCACAATGGAGCAATGAATTGCGAAAGGTAGATGTGTCGTGGCTGTAAAAGGGCCTAAAAACAATCGCTGTAAAATGCGTAAAATATATATGTAATAAAATTATGGCAATGGCTAATGAGGTTCACTATGAAACGAAAGAACAAATTGCAAGATAATGATGATAAATGAGAATTTATCACTGATGAGTCTTTCAAAAAGCACTAATGCCTTGACAGGCCCTTTGAAATGCAAGGGCCTGGAGATGCGTGCTATACAAAACTACGATCGCAGCGGCATCCTCTGGAGAGAGGATGCGCTATGAAACTATTGGGCAAATAACATGCAATGTAACATCGCTAAGAAAACCCAGGACAGCTTTGGTGTTAAAGAGGGGTTTGTCACCCAGAAACATAGCGGGATGGAGAGGGAGACAGTACCGGTACGCTAGAGGAAAGTGCCTTTTTCTCTCTGTTTCGGCTTCCCTGCACTCCACGAGGGTGTGGAGCACGGTAAGCCTCTCTCCACATCTACCACAGGTTGGTGGGTCATTTCCAGTTAAAAGAAAATTGTGGGTGCCGTATGTATGTCCTATTCTCAAACGAGAGAATAGGACATTAGTTCTTCGTATTTTCGTAACGGAATGCCAGGGACCTATCTGTGGCTTAATTAAATGGAGCTTATTGTTCGTTTCGGCATCCCACAAGAGGTGCCAGTGGCTTCGAAGATTATTTCTTAAGTAGGGCTTGAGGTCTGCGGCAGGGATAGAAGCTGTAGGGTTAAGGGCTCGCGATGTAGTTGATGAGGCCATTTGATCAGCCAGAACATTGCCCTCGATGCCTCTATGGCCAGGCACCCAGCACAAAATAATATGCTGGTTAGCCATATATGCTTTGCACAGAGCAGAATACAGTTCAATGAGTACGGGGTTTTTGTGTCTGTGTAGAGTCATGATAGCTTTTACAACGCTTAGGGAGTCTGTAAATATTATTGATCGTTTGAGTTTTGACTTGCCTATATTCTTCACGGCTGATAAAAGTGCATAGGCTTCAGCCGTAAAAATGCTTGTTTCCGGGTGCAGTACATCGGACTCGGAGAACGATGGGCCGACTACTGCATAAGAAACCCCTGCATGTGACTTGGAAGCGTCAGTGTAAAACTGAGTGCAGGACGAGTACTTGAACTGGATTTCTAGAAAATGCATCTGGATATGTGCCTCTGGAGCGTCTTTTGTGACCTCTACAAACGAAGTATCACACTCTATGAGTTGCCACTGCCACGGTGGCACTGGATTTGCTGGGGCCATCGAATTATTTTCAAGTAGTGGGATATCCATTTCTGCACTAATTTTTCTTATACGTAGTGAAAAGGGTTCTCTTACTGTCGGCCGGTTATTAAACAGTGTGGCACTGGTCATATCATTTATGATTGAGAAGGACGGATGTTCCGAGTTCGAATTTACTTTCAGGAAATAGGTAAGGCTTAAGTATGAACGTTGCATGTCAAGCGACCACACGTCCGCTTCTACGTACAAGCTTGACACAGGACTTGTCCTGAAGGCACCAGTGGCTAGGCGGATGCCTAGATGGTGTACAGGATCCAGCATCCTTAGGGCGCTTGGCGTAGCGGAATGGTACACTATGGCGCCGTAATCTAGTCGTGTGCGTATGAGGCTCTTATACAGATTTAAAAGGCACTTTGTGTCACTACCCCAAACGGTGCGTGACAACACTTTTAGAATATTCATTGTTTTCATGCACTTGTTTCTTATATACTGTATGTGTGCCACAAATGTAAGTTTCGTATCTAGAATCACACCTAAAAATTTATGTTCTGTTTTTACGGCCACACGTTGTCCCTGCAACTCAATGTCAGGATCGGGCTGCAGACCCCTCTTCCTGGAGAACAGGACGCAGGTGGTCTTTTGTGGGTTAAGGCTAAATCCATTCTCGTCTGCCCACTTAGACACCTTGTTCAGACCAAGCTGAATCTGCCGCTCACAGACTGCAAGATTGCACGAGGCGAAACCTATCTGTACATCATCGACGTATGCAGAGTAAAACATGTTTCTTGGGATGTACACACGCAAAGAACTCATTTTTACGATGAAGAGAGTGCAACTCAGCACCCCGCCCTGTGGCACTCCAGTTTCCTGCACAAATGGTCTTGATACAGCATTTCCCACACGAACACGGAATGTGCGATTAGATAAATAACTTTCTATGACATTTAACATGTTACCACGTATACCAACGTGTGAGAGGTCTCTAAGTATTCCAAACCGCCACGTGGTATCGTAGACTTTTTCCATATCAAGGAATACAGACAGAAAGAACTGTTTATGGACAAAAGCTTCACGAATTTGCGTCTCAATACGTATTAGATGGTGGGCGGTGGATCGACCCTCTCGAAACCCGCATTGGTACGGGTCAAGCAATTTGTTTGATTCTAGGAAGTGTACTAGTCTGCGGTTTATCATTTTTTCGAACAGTTTGCTAAGACAGCTTGTTAGTGCTATAGGCCGGTAACTTGAAGCAGACGATGGGTCCTTGCCCTGCTTCAGTATAGGAATGACAATGGCCTCTTTCCAGGCAGAGGGGATCTTGCCGGAGGACCATATAGCATTGTAAAGGCAGAGGAGAGTTTTCTTTGTTTCTTGGGGAAGGTGTTTTAGCATTTGATAAACTACGCGGTCAGAGCCTGGGGCAGACTTGTTGCAACAACTAAGGGACGCATACAGCTCAGCGATGCAAAATGGCCGGTTGTATGCCTCGTCTCCGGTGCATTTTCTTTCTATTTTCTGTTTTTCTATGGTAGCCTTGTGTCTTTTAAATGTTGGCGAATAATGAAATGAGCTGGACACATGTTCAAAATGTGCTCCCAGGCAGTTAGCTTGTTCTTCCAGACTGTCGCCTTGTGTGTTTACCAACGGGAGTGAATAAGTTTGTAGCCCTTTTATCTTATTAACTTTCTTCCAGACTCTGCCCTCATCTGTATACGAGTTGATGCCTGATAAAAACTTCTCCCAACTCTCTCTCCTGGCCTGTCGACGCGTTCTTCTGCCCTGCGATTTTATCTTCTTAAAATTGACAAGATTCTCCGCAGTTGGGGAGTCCCGTAGCAAGCCCCACGCTTTGTTCTGTTTCCTACGTGCGTTCCGACATTCGTCGTTCCACCATGGGACACGGCGTTTGCAGGTCGCACCACTTATTTGAGGTATACATTCAGAGGCGGCATCAATTATAAGAGATGTAAGACACTCGACAGCAGCATCAATTCCCAGCGAAGATATGTCAGACCACGAGATACTACTTGTAAGACTTTGGAATTTCTCCCAATCTGCCGTATCCAACTTCCAGCGAGGTGCCTGTGGTGGTTCGTTTTGTAGTGGTGATCTCAGCAGTATCGGGAAGTGGTCACTGCCGTAAGGATTTTTTATAACTTCCCATTTAAGCTCAGCAAATATAGACGGGGAAGCTACACTGAGATCAATGGAAGAAAACGTTTTGTTTGCGAGATTGTAGTAGGTGGGTTCCTTCTTATTCAGGAGACACGCACCAGAGGAGAAAAGAAATTGTTCGATTAGGCGTCCTCGTGCATCGATACGCGTGTCGCCCCACAAGCTGCTGTGTGCATTGAAATCGCCAAGAACGAGGTAAGGTTCTGGTAATTCATCTATAAATGACTGAAATTCATGCTTGTGTAAAGGATAATGTGGGGGTATGTAGAGCGAGCAAACGGTTATGAGCTTACCCAGAAGTACAGCACGAACGGCTACCGCCTCAAGTGCTGTATTGAGTAGAAGTTGCTGACAGGCTACACTTCTGTCGAGTATGATGGCCACACCACCAGATGATGCGGCAGAGTCCTCGCGGTCTCTTCTGAAAACAATATTCTGACGTAGGAAGTTGGTGTTTCTGGAGTTTAGGTGTGTTTCTTGAACACACAGCACCTTTGGATTAAATTTATTGATAAGTTCTTGGATGTCGTCGAGGTTGTGGATTAGTCCCCTAACATTCCACTGCATTATTGTGTTCATGTTGGAGGAAAATAAAAGGTGCTGTGTGTCTCAAAAGGGAGAAGGGTGACTTACTTTACAGAGCCTTTGCTAGGCCCTGTAATTGGTGTTTTGTCTTTTTTGGAGCGGTCAAGAGAACCTCGCCGCTCCTTCGACGCTACTAGCGCCGTTTGGCTTGGACTAGTGTCTATAGCCTCTTGCGAGGCACTGGACACCCGCTCCAGAGAGCGATGTGTGCGTCGCGTAGACTTCATCTCGAGCGATGAAGCCTTCGCCCCCACCGGGCTGGAGGTCGACAGGACCCCTGTGGCCTCTGCGGTGCCCTGGCTGCTGCCGGAGCTTGTAGAGGCCACTGGTGTGGACACTGTGAGAGATGGCAGGGCAGCGTTGGCTGCTCCCACCTTAGGGGCGGGTGGCGTTAGCCTCTGCACGCTAGACGTGGTCCGGGCTACCGCCAGAGGCCGTTGTGGTGCCGCCCCCCGTTGCACCACTTCGGCGAAAGATGTTTTAAGCAAGAACAACGAGGAGATACGTTGACGTGCTTCGCGGAATGTGATATTCTCCTTCACTTTTACAGTGATTATTTCTTTTTCTTTCTTCCAGGCTGGACAAGCTCTGGAGTATGCCGGGTGACTGCCGTCGCAGTTCGCACAATGTACCTCGTCATTATTGCAATCGTCAGAAGAGTGACCAGTTGTGCCGCACTTTGCGCACATAAGCTGCCCTCGGCAGCTCTGGGATGCGTGACCAAATCTTTGACATTTGAAGCAACGTCGCGGGTTCGGAATGTATGGTCGAACATGAAGTTTTACGTAGCCGGTTTCCAGAGTCTCGGGTAAAGTAGTTGAACTGAAAGTGAGTATTAAATGCTTTGTTGGGATTTCGTTGTCATTCCGTCTGATTTTGATGCGCTGCACATGGATTACCCCTTGGTCCTTCCATCCATCCAGGAGTTCTTCTTCATTCAATGTCATTAGGTCTTCGTCTGATACTACACCTTTTACTGTGTTCATTGTTCGATGTGCGCTTACAGAAACAGGGATGTTACCAAAGGCTACGAGATGTGCGAGTTTGTTGTATTGTTCCTTGTCTTTTAGTTCGAGTAGCAAATCTCCGGTTGCCATCTTTGTTGCCTTATACCCAGCTCCAATGGTCTCTTTTAGGCACTTGGCCACAAGAAATGGGGAAATTGCTCTAGCTTTTGTAGATGATTGTTCGCAGTGGAGAACGTGGAATTTCGGGAAACGTTCGTTGTTTTTGTTCAAGAATAGTGATGTTGCATCGGTGCGTACCCTTTTCGAGGCACGATCAGTTGAGAAAGGGTTCGGGGATCCCATGGAAAGAAACTACTTGTTCGGCAACAGCGTCTGCCACCCACCGCGGAGCCCAACAAGGGGACGTGGCAGAACATAGAGACAAGTCTGCACAGCGCCAGCAGTATGCCATTGCTATAACCCCAATACCAGGAATTAGGGACATTTCGTACAGTTTCCTTTTTTCGCCACCACGTGGCGTATCGACCTTAAAGAATTCGAAATTCCCGCTATAGACGTATGCTATGACGCACAACTAAAGAAAACGCAATAAAAAGAAACACACCCTGAAGCTGTGGCTTCACCTCGGTGCTTGGAAACGAGCGCGCTTGTGTATCAGCGTTATCTCGAAGACGGCCAGCTACTTGCTCTACTGACAATGAATCGACGGTTTTGCTAGACACTTCGCCAGAAAGCTCGTCCGCATTCTGGAGAGATGTCTGATCGAGATAACGGCTCCCGCGAAGCTTCCGATGAATATATGTTTTTTTCCTTGAGCAGACTTTTTATTTGTACACCACTGTGGCCGCGGTCTTGCGTATACGTCAGGGTTCTGTTTCATGGGTTTCCTATAAAACTGGCGTGATCCATTGTTTAAGAGGAAGCTTTAGCTCGGGCCTATCTTCGATGCCGGATTATCAAATACATGTAAAATGCAGGAATCCCTTTCGGAAACCACTACACTTCAACTTTTATTTTTCTAAATTCATTATAACTAATCAAATTTGGTGCATTGGTTGCTCTGAGAAACTACTTCCGATTTCCCATGTATTTCGATAGGAGCCCCCAAGCTTAATGTTACCCCTAAGTTCGAGCTTGAATAATATACTTGTTGGCAAGATACGTTTGTAAACGTGTGATCGTGAGCTAATGAGCTAGAGCACTGGCTTACTGAGCTCAACGGCAGAGGATATGTTTACAAAGCGTCTTGGGAAGGAATAGGAGAAAAGAAAGGGAGCAGGCTGGTATGTTATTCAGAAGCGTGTCTGGTTGGCTAAAAATTACTAAATGCGTTGTTCGTCATACCACCTTCCGTTCCATCAGCATAATTTCTATTTCATTCCGCTAGTATTGTGCTATTATTGTCAGTCAATCGAGATTAGAACACCGGTGTCATGGCATTGTATTCCGTCGCAATTCTTTATCGCCGTCACTTCAGAATCCTCTCATCGTCGTCATGCAGTCGTCCTTATATGCCCTCGTCGTTCTATCGACATCATTCCTACCTCGTAATTCCATCGTCGTCACTGCATACACCGTCGGCCTGCGGTCCTTGTTCTACCATCGTGAGTTAACATTGGCGAGCGATGGTCATAACAAATCGGGTCAATCAAGGAGACAGTGTATGGCCGCATATAGCCGAATCACTTGAAAATGAGGAGAAACACTACGGATTCTAAACAAAGATGTCTTAGCTAAGACGGTGTGTCGCTTCTTGTTCGCTAGATTGTGTAAATGCTAATCGCATTAACTTCGATAATCATCTTAACATGGGTTCTGCAGGAATTCTTTCGTCTTCGCGACACTAACGAACTCTTGTCCACATTGTTCCCAGCCTATTAACACCTCGAATTCCTAGAGGTGATCGTGCTCAGGCATGTGACGGACGACCCAAAGTTTGATGGAGATAGCGGTATGATTTCGACAGCGGCACCGCCTATCGACCAGGAGAAACACATTTGGGTGGGTGGGAATAGCGGCGAAAGGCACACTTCATGAGTTGCTAGACATCACAGATTTGAATCAACCTGACAAAGAGTTAGAAATATATATATGCATTGCAGTCGCGCTAAAGAAATTGAAAATTATTGGATTGGTGCGAGACTCGCTGCAAAAACATTCATTAGACTGTGTCAGGTATCCGAGCTATCCTTAACGGGAATTAATGAGATGAGTTTCGATAGAGCTCGTTAGATTTTTCAAGAGCGGAAGACGTGCCTAGAGGCAGAGTCGACTGCAATATTTTCTTGCTGCACAAAATTATCTAGATTTTCGGCATGATCATTTTAACGGAAAAACAAAAATTAAAGAAGTTTTCAAGAAGTACTTAGAGTACATTGATAAAATTGTAGCAAACAAATTCTGAAATATTAATTTGCAACTTTTTTGTGTCCTAAGGCACAGGGCAACTTACTACTGGTTTCCATTAATTTTCTTCGTTATATTTTCAAGCGAGTTGAATATTCTGCCGTAGGTTAATTCACAATTAGCCCAACTAATTAAACTGAGACTTTCAAGTGTATATTGTTCTTGGACAAATGCTTTAAGACTACGCGGATGCTGCAAAATTTATCAACATTGCTGAGGGGAATATGAAAAACAAAATAGAAATGTAAAGCACTTTATTGCCTCGTAAATTTTTATTTTTAATGCTATTTCCACTCGTTAAGTGGCGCGACCCTCGTGTTCGCAGCCTTGTATATGTTTTTGTAGCACTAGGTGCGTTATCTGCGAATTTACGTGTATAAGCAAGCAGATCATACTTTAATCTGGCGGAGAAAAAAAAACAAGGGAAGCCTACGTTGTAGATGCACTGTACTGAAACACAATTAGACAGAGTCTAAATTTGCATATATTTCTAAACAAGGGTGCCTAAATTGTCGATTGAAATATTGACATCATTATAATGAAGTCGAATAAAGCAATAAGAATGGCATGTTCCGCGTGAAAATATGATGAGTTTTAGCCTTGTGGGTCAACAATTTCTGTTTAATGAAAAAAAAAAGCTTCTAGTGGCCGTGTATTATCGTATTTCTGAAAACCAGTAACCAGCGTATCTAAATTTACATTCGCGCCAAAATTAGTGGCTCGAGTTCTATCACTGTAGGTACATCCGAATGACTATATGAGATTAAAAAGTGAGATTAAATGGAGGGTGGCGGCGTGTATGGTAGTGTTCACCTATGCCTTCGCTATAGTATGTTGCCGCACACTTTAAAGCACGAGCATGGTGATCAACCGATGTGCTTTTTTACATTGTACTTCACCCCTAAATGCAAGCCGGGGTTCTCCTACTCCCTGTGGTTGTTGCCAGCCTGATCCCTCCCTATTTTCCTAACTGTCCATTGCATGGTTTGTTTTTATACCAAATATTCACATAATAATCTGTGGGTGTTCGGCTAGTAATGAAATGTTTATTTCTCTCGCAGTTAAATTATCAAGTAAGCATAAAGAAGGGATGCAGGGCAAAAACTTGCTATGATGCAGCTTGAAGACCGCCCGGCGGCCGTTGATCACATGACAGTATCTTCACAATAATCGAGAACGCGAGCTAGCTTCGTAAAGGCAAAAGGGCTAATGGGTGGAACAGAACCGCGCCGGCCAAAGAATGGTACTTTCGGGCTCGGGCCAGGCCCGGACCTAAAAAACCGGCCCATGCAGTGCTCTACTTCAGATAGACTGATCAGCAGATTCCCATACTGTCACGTAGTAGTGACGCTGAAGTAAACAGTCGTAAAACTGTGTATGACGAAACTGATTCTTTATTGGGCGAACATGTGCCCACAAAAGCAAGCTACACTCAAAGCACAACGAAAGCGGTGAACACAGTCGGCGATCGTCGAAATCTGATCAGCGGCGAAACGCGTCGGCTTTTATACATGAGTCATCGAAGGCCCCAGAATAACCCCTGGTACCTAAAGTCTTATATACGGACTTTACTGGTACCCGCATCTCTTCCAGAAAGGTCTAGATAATTCGCGTCTCTCATAAAATCAGATTACATGAGCGTCGGTGACAAAAGACAACGGATAGAAGCATCGATAACGTTCGAGAAACTTCCCATACATGCAGGCGCGTCCTGTGCCTAGCGATAACGTTTAACATTTTTAGCCGGTGAAAAGAGGTTACCGGTGAAAGATAAACATGTATACGTGTCAATATGATTATGAAAGATTGAGTAAAACAATTTAAGACGTAACCTGCTTCCCTGTTCAAGCAAAAGGATCCAGTCAAGTTATTTTTTCCTCTTACACTTAGAAAGTGGTTGTATATCCCCAGGTCGAACAGTGTCGCGACGAATTGGACTTTTTCTAGAGCATTAATATGCAAAAAATTTATTGTTGGGCTTTGCGTACCAAAACCACAATCTGATTATGAGGCACGCCATGGTGGGGGACTCCGGATTACTTTAGTCCACCTGGGGTTCTTTAACGTTCACCCAATGCTGCATTGATATGCACATCAGAAACTGCATTCAACACAGGGCATGCCTACACCAACATTGGTAAAATTTGTTTTTTACGCTGCTCTTTTACGTTAATACTTATGTGTTTTAAACTTTGTTGCAAGTGAAGGGCATGCCCGGCATTTCTAACTACGGTATTGAGATGTTATGACCAAGAGCCATTCTCTGACAGCATAAGACCTAAATATTTCACAGGTGAATTATTTTTTTATTTCAACTGGCCACTTAACAAATACTTATATCTGATTTTGTAACATTTTTGTAGTGAAGCTAATGTCTACATAATTATTTATGTTTAGGGCCTTGCTATTAGTGACACACTATTTTTATACCGGCTTCGAGTCGGCCGCCAATAAAAACAATGACTTATTAGATGCCCTTGCACTACAGTACACAATCATCCACAAAAATTGTATCCCGGTTCAATAATATCACACATATTGCTAATAAAAAACCTTGCACTCGGCCGCGCAACGCTTGAAACAGCGAAGCTGTGTGATCGTAGCCCAGCATTTTCCGGAAGTGCGCGCGAACTTTTCATCTTATTACTCATGTAGACGATAATTTCTTTTCGCGCGTCTCGGACTTACGGCCGACACTGCGCGTTGCACAGCGCAGATTGCAACACCGACACCGCGTTCCAGGAGACCCGCTTCGTGAATGCGTTGCTCTCTCTCTCTCTCTCGCTCTCATAGCACGCAAAACCTCTTCACCTCGCAGAGCACGAGCGTACAAACGCGCCAGCTGTGGAGGAATACGACGACGCTCGAACGCAATCATATGGTTAGCATAAATGCATGTTCTGGCAGCGTGGCTGTATATAATTGAATGTCTGCACAAGAAACCGCATCGAAAGGAACAATACTTAGGCGTTTAATGAATGCTGATCCAATATTGCAGTATGAGCGGAAAAAGAAACGTCCAGAATAGATGTTCTTAATTTAAGTAAAGACCCTTGTTTGAACTCGGCAAGAGTTACATCTCGATGTTAGTGTCCGACAGGCCGCCATGGCGGAAAGAAACTACAGAAGGGAGCGTCACGTGGCAATCTTGAAGCCTAGTCATTAAAAAAAATATAATGCAGAACTCGGGAAAAAAATGCACTATAGTCACGTGACAGACAAGCGGTAGTTCTTTGCGCCTTGCATGATGTGCTGCATACGTGCGTGCGTTCGTGCGCCTGTTTAGTGCCGTGGAACGTTTACAGAAGGAACGCCGTTCCCTCTGCCGTCCCTTTGTAAAAATAACGAGTTACCGTTACACGTTCCACCGAGCCTTAAAGGAATGGTGGCATTCCTCCGTTCCTCCCAAAAGGAACTAGTTCCTGAAACGCCGTTCCGTACAAAACTGCACCAAAGGGAATATATCGCTTTCGCATAGCCACACGTAAGCAGTTTGAAATGTCTCTGCCGAATTTCTTTTTTTTAACAGCGAAGCTGTTTAAGCCAGCCGTAATTTGTGGTGCGTATCAAGAAACTACCAAAAAAAGAAATTAATAAACATTCTTGCAGAGGTGGGTTTCGAGGCCGCGTACCTCCGGTCCCAAAGCGAGCGTCGGAACCACTAGGCTATTACCCATAGCGAGAAATGTATCCACAAATTACACCTCATTATCCCGATGTGTTTATGAGCCGCACTCTGGGCCTGTATTCCGTGTTATGACAAAAAATATAGTTTGTGCAGTGTCAGTAGCCTAAACATAAAACAGCAAATTGAAGTCATCACATCAACTATCATATATCATAAGTTGAAAGAAATAAAACTGAAACTGTACTTCATAATACTCGCACTGCAAGCTTTTATGCATGTGATTCATTTCAATTTCCTATCTGTTCCAGGGTAGAAATATGCTGTTCAGTTGGTAAACACAAATTATTTTGCAAAATTTGCTAAAACTTTTTGCCTCTAACATATGTTCCTATTGGTCATGCACATTTCTATCTATCAAATATATGGTCGAAACATCAGAAATTTGAATTGTGAATCATTTAAAAGTTAAACTGGCTTCTCCACATAGGGGAAATGCCGTAGGAATTTGAGAATGTAATAATACACAATCATTTGGTTGCATAATCTTCCTGGCTATAGGCATGTAATGAAAAGCTCAAATGTATTACACGGCTTTGTCTTTTCGCAGCAATTTCATTCACTGCATTTATGAAGCAATGTACGTTTTTTTTTTATTTTAGCGCGTGAGTCTAAAAACACATAGCAACTTATTTACCAAAGCAATATAAGTTTCAAAAGCTTGTTAATTAGGTTGTCATTTGAGCAAATAAAACGAGAGACTTTCATGCACAGACAAAATAAGCGGCTAAGAGGAACAACTGACTAGTTATTTCAGAAGAATAACTGAGTTTAGCTACGTAGTGTTAAACTATGTAACTTTAAATAATGCGCATATTTTATACATCACCGGATAGGGGTCATTGGAGATCGCTGGGCGAGGCCTTCGTCCTGCCATGGACGTAAATATAGTCTGATGATGATGATGAAACATTGCCGGAGGTGACCACCTCTCATCCAAGAAATATTTTTTACAGTTTAATAATTTATTTATTTGCGCCGTCAGCACTCGAAGGCATTACGGAAGGAAGTGGGTTGAGCAGGCTAAACAAATAATGCAATGATTAAAAAGTAAGTTTCTAATCATGTAATTTTAGCTGGTGGTACGTGGAAAAAAGTTCAGTGCGCACGACGAAGGCAGCTTTACAATTATACCATATTACCTGACCTTAAAAGAATTTAAAAGGAACATAGTAAGTAATTAACAAATTCAGATTACACAACGTACGGTAGTTGATGTTGCATGAAACTTGCGTTTATTTGTACTCTTTATGATTTCTTTGGGGAGGCGATACCATTCAAGGGCTGTGTGAGGCCAGAAAGAGCTGAAGGAAGTTAATGTGACTAAATCTGATACGTATTTTCTACAGCTGATAAATACGATGCCATATATATGGTGACGGAGATACAGTCGTACGCGGATATATCAAGCCAACTTATAACGAATTATTCTGTATGTCGAACAGCTGTAAAATCCCCTTGAAAATTCCATGCAAATGTATCGGGCTGGTGCACGCGTATAAAGAACGTTCGTTCACCAGCACATTCGATATATCGAGCGCGGCGCCACGCAGAAAACCTCATAGTGCACTCCTTTGTACACTTTGAGGTATTCTGGCACCTGGAGGTGGAGAAGAGATAGTGCAGTCAGTTGAGCCCCGTCAGGCTGTTCAGCTAGCCCTCATGCTACCTCGGACGTCAACATTCCTTCTATCCGATTTTGGAGGCGTCGTATAGTGTGGGTTGAGTGCCTATTCACGAGTTTATTTTCCGCAAGCGATGGCCGCTACAAGTGTAAAGAAAGAATCAGCTTGGACTTTTCAATGAAGTTGAAAGTGGTCCAGCATTTTTTTTTTTTTTTTTTGCGGGTAAATAAAGTGTGCTTGCTTTTTTTTTCCCATGTTGCGTGCAGTAAGTTAGCGGCTCTCAGATGCACTAACCGGTAAGCCGCCGCTTACCTGAGGGCCTATTATTTTATATACCGAATTACCTATATAACGAACTTCTTGTGATCCCCTTCAGATTCGATATATCCGGGTTCGACTGTATCAGTTTACGGGTTACAAATTCAACTTTAGCTTTATTTGGGGTTAGAGTAGCTATTCGATCATAAGTTGAACATATAAAACGAGTGGAGTAAATTTGAGTTATAATTAGGTAATAAATACAATGGAATTTCACACATTGGATGTATACTCAAATTTTGTTCCTATTAGTGTTTTCTATAGTAGCATGAGAGAGGATGGTGGCATTATAAGTGTACAGGAGCCAATAACCCAACGTTCGATCCGCAGTGTTACTAATGTCGATATGCCAGGTAAGATTAGCGGTAACAGGTTGACCAGGTAAGATTAGCGGTACTATGAACACGTGAATACTTTTATGAATATACAGGCTGTAACTCCATGTTGTTAAGTAAGTAATACCCGTGTCACACGGGCGTTTGGAAGGCCTTCCAATCAATAGTCAGTTGACTCAAAGGTCAAGTTCGAGCTGCTGCACGTGCGGTTTCGAAGGCCGCCGAGTCAATAGTCTATCGAGTCAACGGAGCACCCTACAACTCTATTGAAATCTGGATGGCCTTTGACAACGGAAGCGGAAACAGCGCGAACATGCCGTCTCCTTCACAGTGTGCTCGTACTCACGGTTAGAAAGAACAAATCCAAACAAAATTCTCTAAAAATACTATACATGAGTGTTATTAATTATTCAATAAACTATTTTCGCCACTTCATATTTGCGAACTGCACATACTCTCGACAACAGCGACGTGCTTGTGTTCATTCCTTCTTCCATGTTGTCTAGTACACTCTCCCTCTACTCCATGTGTTGCCGGATTCCGTCATATCACCGCCATTTCGCAACATAAAATAAATAATAGCGTTTTTAAGTGGTTTTAATGTTCTTTACCTTTTAGTTACATGAAAACGAAAATAAAGATCCGCAGTGCCACACAATTTTGCGAGAAAAGCCTGAACCACTCAACGGCCTTTCAAAAGTGCCGTGTAGCAGCGCGACAACTCCTTCGAGTCGATAGAGTTGTGGCGTTTCGAAGGCCGTCGACTGGAAGGCCTTCCAAATGTACCTGTGTGACACAGGTATAAGTCGAAGAGTTGTTTTGAATGGGAGTTGCTCAGATGATGTTGCTGCTACGTCTGGTGTGCCGCAAGGCTCCATGTTGGGGCCGATTCCTTTCCACTTTTTTAATGCGAAAGCATTATATGCCCCATTACGCGAAAACCCGTAGTTGTAGTCGGCGGCGTGACCGAATGACGCTACCAAAAATGGCCGACGGCAAAGACTAAAAACGCGTAAAAATGGTCGAATTGATGACAAATTTTGCAGCCAGGTTCATGTAAACAAAGTAAACTAATCCCTTTGAAAAGAAAAAATAGGTAAATTTTGATGTGGGCGGGAATCGAAACCAGGCCTGCGGGGCGCGGAGGAGACCAGACTTTGTCCCCTACGACCGGATAAACTCATCCTAGCCAACTCATCCTAGCTCGACTCGCAACTCCCGCTCCACCGCTACTCCGCATTCCGTCGCTGCCGAGAAATGTATGCAGCCATCTACGCCTCAAGCTCTGGCGAGGAGCCGGCCCCGGCCGCCCCAACTCTGCCCTACGCCACCCCAAGCTACCCATCAACGATCATAAAATCATCCTCCGTCCCCGTGGCGACCTCAACCTTCGGACCGTGAACGGCGTTGCGCTTCGCGATGGGATTCTTCAAGCAGCCCGCCTCGGACACCAAGAGGCCAAGCCAGACGCCGTAATCAACACCCTCCAACACGTCGTCCTCATCAACACTCCCGACCCACAACGCCGACACCACTACCTCGAACAAGACTTTTCGAACAATACTGGGTGCCCAAGCACCTCTACTACTCCTCTGTACTATATAGGTGCTACATCTGAAACAGCCTGAAACCGTAGCCATCTCCTGAAACAGCCCTCCAACCGTACCAAGCCTATCCCACTCCTGGACCGGACTCAGGCAACCCCCACTTCCAGTCCCCCAAAAACCACCTGCACAGGAACCCGGCCGCCACACCACTGAGGTGAGCTGGGCAGACGAAGTTTGCCAGGACTCCGCCAACCCCCTCTAGAAAATGTTGCATGTCCGCGCACAGCTCGCCTCCCTCCACAACACCAACCAACGCCTTCAGTCGCAGCTGCATGCCTTCCTGCAGGTCCTCACCCCTACCCCGGCGACAATGATCTCGGCCGCTCATAAACTCCCTACCCTACTACCTTCTCCTCCTACTCGCGGTCAGCCGGCCAAGAAGAGGGCTGCAACTCCCACTACCTCCTCGGCCACACCAACATCGGCCGCGGCAACCCCGGCCCTATCCCCACAATTCGAACAACTCGTGGAGGCCAAAATTCAGGCCGTGGTGCAGACGGCCATCCAAGCCTTCACCCAACAATTCTCCAACCTCACTAGCCGTCTAGACGAATTTGCTCGCCAAATTGACGAGCGATTTAAGGAGCAAGATGCCCTCCACGCGACAGCGGCCTAAAAAGAAGGCCAAGCTCCACACCCTCTCCACTTCTCCTCTGCAAACTAGACCCTTTAGCTGTGGCACCAAATGTGTACTTATATAAAAACGTTGCGAGACGAAAAGGTGGTAAAGACTTCCGACGCTGCTCGACGAGTTTCCCGTTCTGATCTCGTCGAAAACCTCCGAGCCGCCCCCAGAGGCCCTGGCAACAGTCACCAACGCCGCGCGCGTTCGGTGCGAACGCGGGCAAAACGGCGACGGCGTCGACAACAGTACTGCGCGTTGCGGGTGCTGCTGCATCTCCAAGTTTATACAGCTGATAAAACTACTATACTTACTCCGTATAGCTCTCTACTAAGTTGCTATCGCCATTGGTGCTTCGCCTTTCGGATGTCTCCTTGCCTGACCCCTTGTATTTATGTCCAATTGAACGCCGCGGAGCGCTCCTTCGAGTTACGAACTCGTGGGCAAGCGAGTGCGTTCAGACGTTTAGCGCGTTTTCATTTGGCCTCGCCGAAGCGCCGTTAGAACGCAGGGGTGAACTTGCACGGAGGCGGAACGTGCGGAAAAAACATTTCACCAAAGCAGCGTTGTACACGTTCCTCTAAAACAGGAACGAAAGCTCGTTCGTCGTTCCTTCCCAATCTTGGAACGAATTTCCGTTACAAGTTCCATTAATGCGAATGGAACGCGTTCCAGTTACATTTCTAACATTGTAACGTGTCGTTACATTAACGTTACCTTTGATTTTTTAAAATTAAAATGTGGTGTCGGATAATCTTGCGACGAAATAAAGTGTGCAATTTAAATCTCACATCAAACTAAGTATATTATAAGAATTTGAACATTGCCGGCGGCACATTATCTGGAGATAAAAATAATCCAAAGCAACGCTCCTAGCCGAATTTTTTTCAAGCAGCACCGGACATACTCCAGACATGTTTAGCTGCCACTTTGGTGCTCGTCTATTACAAGTGCAACACATACGGCGCTTTCCACTTCGGTCTTCAAATGCGCAGTCAGGATACTGCGCTTCAGATCTGCAAATAGAAAGTTACTCGCATGCACCAATATAGGAACCCCTTTCTCGCAAATATGTCTTGGTTGAGAGCGCGTGTGCTGAAAGTAGACTGATTGTCCGCGCTTTCCGTGCAGCTACCGAAGCGACTGTGACAGCCTTTCGCTGTTTAAAGGTTTAAGCCTTTCGATGCCAAGCGCCTGAAATATACACAAACAACGCGCTTGTCCAGAACCAGAAAGGTAGCAAGCATCATGCGAAGGGAGGGATTACCCTTGTACGGGTTAGTTGCATCCTTGAGCAAAAAAGAAAAACCAGGGAGTGACAAGTCATTTTTAACGACGGGCTGTCGCTCTTATCGTTATCACAAATGACGACTTGCGGCAACGTACTGCGCTTTGTCGGCAAGCTGTTATGGTCCATTCTTTAGAAAGGGTGCTTATTTTTTTCCGCAACGTAACTTACGTCATCGGGGCAGATTTTAAAACATAAAGGTCTTGGGTCAGGCGACGTACCTAGGTGACATGCACGCCCGAGAAAAATGGACTTGTACAGTCACTTTCTTTTGGAAGCGCTGATAACGTTGTAATTTTAACCACAATAGCACTTCGTACATGTCATTTTTCCTAACAGCTTAACAGAAGGCTAATCAGTCCTCATAATAATAAACTTATAACTTTTTACCAGAGACACTCTCAGATGGCTTCAATATATTTACAATAAAGGGCTCCATAATTTCCACCATGGCTTTACGTAGGTACGTTGGCGCACTTCATGTAATAATCCCAGTCAGCCTACTCACATATAGCGCATTACTAATCACATCTACCATGGCCTCGGCTACATCCCAAGAAGCAATTTCCTACCTATTTTGATTACTTAAGACTCGGTAGGCTTAAGACAGGCCAAAATTGGAATAGGAATGCCTAGTATGGAATTAGTATGGAACCTACAGTGATCTAGAACGTATGCATTACACTCGAGTCTCCAGAATTAGACAGTAACATTCATTTACTCTGACTATTCATCTATCATCAGTGTTAAAAACTAAACGCATGCTGTGCCGATCTTTCCCTCCACCTCACCCCAAATTCAGCTGGGCGCAGGCTACCACCCTGCGTCTGCTGCAAACAAATACGTACCCTTCACTCGCCCGCCTCCACCTTATATTCCCTGAAGTCTACAGCAGACCCAACTGCCGGTGCTGTGGCACTCACCCGGCTACGCTTCCGCATGTGCTGTGGGAGTGCCCAGCACTGTACACATACATTAACACCACGACCCCCTCGTCGAGGTTGCGTGAGGCTCTGCGGAGCTCCGCCCTCGACGACCAAACCTGGGCGACCCAGCACGCCCGTGAGGCGGCGGCGAGGCAAGCCCTCGACGTCCCCTCATGGGAAGCTTAGGCCCGGCCATCATAAAGTGCTGGCTCTACAATAAATGTTTATTCCTCCTTCTGAGCTTCTATCGCTAGGTTTGCGTCGTGAAGTCGCCTGAGCTTGCACAAGTTCTACAATTCTACGCTCCAATATCCCATCACCAAGAGCTCGGCGCTTGTCATCACGAATAAGCTAAAAAGCAACCTCGCCTTCAGAACGTATAGTCAGCGTCACAAGCTTTCGTACCCCGGAAGGTGAAAAAATATTTATATTTCTACGCCTTAGTCACGCATCGTAGTATTCGGATTTACAGCTATACTGGTCTAGAGTAAACAAAACAAAAGTTTTGCATAGTTTTACTGGCTGCGGGGTAGCTGCGTTGAAAATGAACTTATTCGCAGAACCTCGGCCGCGTAAATTTTTGGCGGCGACTGTGCGATTGAACACCTGCATCTTCTTTATTCTGCACACAATTTTTTTTAATGAATGGCCTTCCAGCCAACGTCATGCAGTGCTTACACCTGGTTGATTTTCAGGACAACAGACTCAGACACGACTTATTAAGTAGAAGAACTGAACTATTATGTAGCACGTCATTATTATCACCAATCAGGTGTAATAAATATGTAAACTAATAAAGGATAATAACATTGCCTATGAAATTTTACTAAAATCTCAGGATTACTTCAAAACTTCGCCTGTTCGTCTTGTGTACGTCCCTATACTTTCTAGCAAACTGAAAGGGAGAAATTCAAGGGTGAAATTGACATCTCTTGTGGCACCATGGCAGAAATAGAAGGTGTAGCTTAGTGGGCCCATATGAAAGGATCAGCTGCGATTGTGCTACTCACGCACAAGGAACGACACTTTTGTATTTTTTTTTACAGGCAGTAAAGTGATAAATGGTGTCCGTGGACGCTGGAGTGATCATGACAATACCACCGTACCGATACGGGTGATAAACGATTCTAATAAGGGAACATTTCTGCAAGCCTCACGGTCCTTTCTCATGTTTCTTCAACTGTCCAAACACGTTAAATTTAGCGTAGGAGAAAATTCTTACAGAATTACTGAAGAATTGTACCAGTAATTATATCGTGGTGCGGCGATCTGATTCAGCAATACAGTTAGTTAAGAACAGAACAGCAGAATGCCATAGTAACTTTGGTGATTCTAGCCGAAAAAAAAGTCTTCTTGCAACGCTTTGTGGGCATAACTCAAAAAGTGTGTGGTCTGTAATTGGAATAGTTCTCTATGTTTACACGACAAACTACATTAACACGCCTCGGTGTCTTTTCGCATTATTTCCAATACTCCTCTGCGTACGTCGTGGTAAAAGGATATGAAGACCTTTAGTATTTCGGGAATTTCGTGAAGGTATATGGGAATGGTTCAAATGATAAGACACGTGCGCTGCATATTGAGGATAGAATGTTTATGTTTCGAGGTATTGGTTTGTACTAAGCAAAAACGCTTGTGAAATAATTTGGACAGCCTTCATTTGCACCGAAGATTCGGTACGCAAAAATTCTGCTTTGATATAATGCAAATATACTCAGTCAAATAGCTTCTGCATTCCTTTGTAAGAATACTACGTCTGGGGCTGCAGCCAAGTTTTCTACTTCTGCGCCTTTTAATTGCACTCACGAGAATCTATTTATTTTTGTGGTACGTTTCAGGCTGAACAAAAGTCGCACAAACAGGCCTTTCCGTGACATAGCTGAATAGGCAAAAATATTTCTTAGTAATGTCTTCATAAATGTTTGCCTTAAGAAAGAAATCAGCTTTGAAAACACAAAGTTGGGTTTATTGTCTAAAATACATTACACCTAAAGTGCAAAAGAAGTTTTGAAGCACGTTCGCATGTTCACTAAAGCAGCCAGCTATTTTTTTTTAGGAAGACGTTTGTACAGTAGAAAGAAACGAAACAAGAACCGCAACTAAATGACCTGCGTTTCGGAATACGCCATCTGGCGGGAAACCGCCAAACTAAGCAGCGACAAAGTGATAAAAAAATAAAAAATAGCGGCGCTGCTGGCTTCGAACCTGCGAGCTGCCAATCGTGGTATCACCGATCCTAATCGGTGGTCGCGCAGAACGCTCGGCTATCGGTTTGAGTGCGGCTGCAGGCAAAAACTAGGTTTATATAAGTACCACAATAAATTCTGCGACCTTGTTATGAAAACTGCGATTTTGGAACGACTTTTTTGCCATTTCAAGAGTTGCTGCTGCAACTAGCTGAAAGCCGAGTCATTGAAGTTGATAAATCCCCAATAATACGTCGATCGATGCAATAGGCTCATCGCAAATTGCTTTTTACTGGCCAAAAAAAGCCTCCAAAAGTTGGCCTTTTCCATAGACTCCCATACTTCGAACTTCGCCCGCAATTTGGAACGGGTTTTCTGTCGTAAGTAATGGTACCGCTTGCATGAGATGTCGGGCTAAGCTCTTAGAGCCTATTTCCACGGTAATATTTTGAAATATGGCTTCTATGATTAGTTATTTGGGAAAAACGACGCTCTCCCATAGAAAATGCGCATGTTTTCAGAGGCGGCCGCTAGAGGCGCTGTTCGGCGATGTCCCAGATTCCTGGTATTGCACCAAAAAGGCACACTCATGACATTTCATGAAATCTGCACACCTTACAAACACTGATGTTCGCGACATGCCGGTGGCCACGGGGCATTCTGAAAGGACAGGAGTCAAGTTGCCGAAGCTGGTAATTAAGGCTTTCGACGGTGATCTGTGCAAGTGGAACACGTTCTGGGAGCAATTCGACCAGATCATCAAACAGAACGGAACTCTTACAGCTACCGACCAATTCAACTACCTGAGGTTATTTTTGAATGAAGACGCGGCGACAGCTATAGCGGGGATGCCTACCACCGAAGCGTGTTACGTTGACACCTTGAACATGCTAAAAAATGTCAGTTTCGCCCTAAGGGCGAAGCAATGAATGCGATAGCAACACAGCAATGTCATACGAAGTAAGGTGAGCGGCTTTGGTAGCAATATGAATTGTAGTAAACATGAGCTGATTAAGTAAGCAGGTGTGCTGCGGCGTAAGTAGACCGACATGAAGAGAGACTCGATGACCACGAGAAGGCACGTGTGAAACGGTGGTGTTGATGAGAAGCGCTTCCCGTGGGCAGCGCGTGCGAAGGGACACACCTGTAGCGCTGCACTGCCGATCCGGGCAGCATTGTATGTGTAGCGTGCGTTGGAAAATGTGGCCCGACTATCACTAACTGAATGAACAAGCGTGGTGTGAGCGCGCACAAACAAACATGAATAGGTCACACTGAATGACTGCAGACAACGACTGTCAAAACGCTGGCAGCAAGCGCATATACGCCGCAGCGGGCGAAGGTACGTGCGGTCTATCGCTTCAACGGAAACTGAGCGGCGAATGCACAGTGCATAAAGGTCAGAGCCGTGTGGAGATAAGAGACGGTGCGGCGAGCGACGAGCGCGGTTGTTGGCAGTGTAGAAATGCCCCCCCCCCCCGCTCCCTACGGCGCTGGCTTCCCGCTTCCTTGCGTGCGCGTGGGAGATTGAGTGCGTTCGCTCTCCGTGATAGCGCGCGTCCCCGCACGCTTCCGCTCGGGCATACGGCGCGTGGCGAAGATTTTATCTATAGGGAACCTCACGGCGACGACGACGGCGACGCCGACGGCAGAAATCCGGTTACGAAAAAAGATTTTGCACTCACCGCTGCACTGTTCTTGCTCAAATTTTGAAGAATGATCGAATTTTGGGATCCGCTTCGTTTAGTATAACACTTACCACAATTAATTGTCTGGTTTTTAACGAAAAAGTGCAAATTGGGCCTTCATTTATGGGGTTGCGAGCTGCTGCAGCCATAGAGTTTCTCACTATAACACTTAGAGGGTAAACTGGCGCCACCGTCTATGCGAGTTTCTTAAAGGGCACCGTGGCGTCGCGGTAAAGAGAGGTGTCACGGTAAAGAGAGGAGCCCGATTCTCAGGTCACGTGGTTGCAAAAGTCACGTGACCAAGTAGGCTAGGCACTTATATGTATTTCTCTGCCTAAAATATAGGGAACGTCTAGGTACAACTGGTGCCCTTAAAGATTCGAAAATGGCATAACTGTGGCTGCTGTGAAGGGATCGGTACTATTCCTAAATAAACGCATCACTGTTTTGATGATCCAAATATAATCTCACTATCAGGGAGGGAGCAGTCTACCTGACTGGAGCAGTACCGTGCCCTCATGGTACAGTGGCTAGAATGGGGAAGTGTGTCGAACGCGCCGGCTCGCGCGTGCCCCTTTGGGAGGAAACCGCCAGGTGGCGCTGACACACGCTTATACGTTATACCCGCTTATACACGATAATCAGGGCAGCGAGCATAGGATACAGGAGGTTACGCTGGAGGTGGTGGATAAGTACAAATATCTTGGAGTGTAGATAAACAATGGGGCTGAGTACCTAACGGAACATGAAAAATATGTGACGGCTAAAGGTAGCAGAAATGCAGCTGTGATGAAAAATAGGGCACTGGTGGAATTACAATAGGTACGAAGTGGTGAGAGGGATTTGGAAAGGGGTTATGGTCCCTAGTTTGACTTTCGGCAATGCGGTCCTGTGCATGAGATCAGAGGTTCGAGCAAGGTTGGAAGTTAAGCAGCGAGGGGTAGGTAGACTGGCTCTGGGAGCACACGGAAATACACCAAATCAGGGGGTACAGGGTGACATGGGATGGACGTCATTCGAGGGCAGGGAAGCCAGCAGCAAGATAGAATTTGAGGAGCGATTGAGAGAAATGGTAGAAAAGCGGTGGGCAAGGAGAGTTTTCAGTTATTTGTACATGAGGAATGTTGATACAAAATGGAGGAAGTTGACCAGAAAACTGTCAATCAAATATTTGGACTGCAGGAGGGGTGCAAACCAGGAAACAGCGGTTAAGAAAAAGGTTAAGGAAACAGAGAGGGGTCTGTGGAAAACGGGGATGCAGACGAAATCAGCACTGGGAACATACCGAACTTTCAAGCAAGAAATTGCCAAAGAAAATATCTACGATAATTCTAGGGGAAGCTCTTTGTTGTTTGAAGCCAGGACGGGAGTATTGCGGACTAAGATGTACCGAGTCAAGTACCAAGGTATAGACACGTTGTGCTGTGCGTGTGGAGAAGAAGAGGAAACGGCTGAGCACCTCATACTTTTCTGTAAAGGGCTTAACCCTACAATGCAAAGCAACGGGGCTGATTTTTTCAAAGCATTGGGGTTTAGGGACAGTGAAGGCAAAATAGACTTTAAGCGGGTAGAAATAACCAAACAGAGGTTATCTGATTGGTGGATAAAATCAAGGCAGCGGTGAAATTTCACCTACCACAAAGTACAAAATATGTTAATGGTCATGGCTAGGTGGCGTATGCCACCGCCCGGTTTAAAGGGTTCAGCCTCATCCATCCATCCATCCAACGTCGGCCGCGACGGCGGCTAGCAGCCGCAGTGCAAGGGCGCTGCGTGGAATGCAATCGTCCGCGCGCGCAGCCGAATAAGCAAAAACAAAAAAAGAAAGCTTCGTAATATATATTCTCGCTCGTGCATGGCGGCAAATGGCGATAGAGTGGCTATGCTAGCCGTTTCGTAATTGAAAGGCGCCAATCCGATTGATCGCGCGTCGATGGTAGAATGTAGCTTGCTTTAGACGATTTACTCCGGCTGACACTTTATCGAACTCAAAGTAAGAAAATTCCCAGTGGTAACTCGGAAGTAAACATTTTATTTTTTGACGCACTGTTTACGCAAACAACTAATTTTTGAAGAGTGCCTCACAATCCGTTTAAAACACACCATTCTCCGTCAGCGATTATTTTCTGCTAGGCGACGCATCTGAGCTGGTGCTTTTTTTCTCACGAGAAA
The DNA here is from genome assembly GCF_013339745.2 of Dermacentor silvarum. Taxonomy (NCBI): domain Eukaryota; kingdom Metazoa; phylum Arthropoda; class Arachnida; order Ixodida; family Ixodidae; genus Dermacentor; species Dermacentor silvarum. Next base: position 25,153 of record NW_023606193.1, read on the forward strand.
AAAAAATGTTTTAAATTGTTGACAAATAGTTCAAACAGAACGTTGTCACCCTCTGCCAAGTGACGCGACTGAGCTTCAGGTGCTTCTTCTTTTCACGGGAAGACTCTCTCTTTGTTGAGTGCCTTCGTGTAGAAGGGAAAACGGATGACCAAAAATAATTTTGTAACTTGGTTGGTAAGGCTGGGGCCATGCGGTGCACAGCCCAATATGACGTCGTTTTTGTGCAGACAGTATACAAGCTCTTCCAAGCTGTCACTGTGCCGCTCGTTGTAACTGAACCACATCGAAAGCAGTGGTTTCAAGGGCGTCTATACAAATGAGAAGAGTTTCTCCGAAGGGTGAATGAGGCCCCCATTGACGCAGAACTTGGTGAACATCGCCACCTGCTCGATGGCTTTGCCGGTGGCACCAAGGAGCTCGTCAAAACATTTCTTGCATACAGACTACAGGATATTTACACTGTCATGCACAAGACTAGCCGCGAGTCGCTCATCTTTTCATGGTAATCATGGTCGGGTAGCATTGCGGATTCAAAACGACAGACTGGTGGGCTGGTTGGTATGACATTAATTACACACTAGCGCAGAAGCACACGGATGGCGAAAGAAACAGACGGGACATAGCGCTAAGAATTAACTGAGTGTTTGTCGCGTTAGGCGCATGTGTCAGTTGAACTTGCTAGGTTGATTTGTTTGTGTCTTCCTTGTACATTCCTTTTGTGTGTCGATATATATGTATATCTGCTCTCGTCCAATAAACACTCAGTTGTTAGCGCTGTGTTCCGTCTGTTGCTTTCACCGTCCGTGTGCTTGTGCGCTATATCCTGCGTAAGTAAACCATTAATTGTGGACTTCTTTATCATGTGAGAAGCTTCTTCAACCTTCCCACTATCCAACAGTGCGTCCCGTTCATGGTCTGCATCCTCAATGCTGATGAGAAGTGTCAGATCGCCCCCTTCACAGTTGCCACTGCTGGGAGCTTTGACCAAATCGTAGAAACTAAGGCAGTTCACGGCGAGCAAAAATTCGGCAGCAGTACGATAGTAGCAACCAGACACGAAACAATGTTTTTGCACCATTAGTACGCATATAGACATGCTGCAGCACAAAAAGAAACGAACGTAACTTTCCACAGGTCAGGGCGGGCGGCGTCACTGAAGCAGCAGAGCCGGCGCGGACTCGCATCGGGCGACGTATAAATAGGGTGCCTCGATGCCCAGCGCCGCCGTTCAGGGTGGAGACAACCCCGCTGGCGCCGCCATATTGAATCACACTAGCTCAGACTCAGCTACGCTTGCGTTCATAAATAGGTTTACTCGCGGCGCACTTCTAAGTGATTTGCCTTGATGAAGATTTTTATTGCGATAGCAATTATATGAAAACTTCAACCGGATTCCTGCCGTCGCCGTGAGGTTCTCTATAGATAAAATCTTCGCCGCGTGCCGTATGCCCGAGCGCGTATTTCTACTTCAGCCCCCGTACAGCGCTCGACCGCTGGCGCCGCGCTGCGCCGCTCGCGCATACCATGTTTCTCGCCACCGCCGTTGGAACTAGAGTGTACTAGAATATGGTCGAGTGGGACGAGCGGCTGGGGCGGCGCATGCTTTGCAGTGAGGCGCCCGACGTGGAAAAATACTGTGGCGGCGCTGCGATCGAACTGGATTGGGCCGCATCAAGGTCGCGCCGTTGGAAACTGCTGGCGATACTGCTCGGCAGGGTCAATCGCACTACTTCGCGCGCTGGTATTTGCATTCAGACCTCTCAAACGGAGTTCATAATCGAATATGACATGTATATATGTCTTAAGAACAAATGCCTTTCTTTCTCTTCATTTTATTTTTTAATGCCTCTCGGTGATTGCCCGTGCATTGCGGCCGCAGTGTCGGCTTTCATTCTACTATGTTATTGTACGGTTCCCTTTGGAGAAGAAATATTTTTCTCGTTCTTCAAGCAGCATGTATCTCTCGTGTGTATTGTTCCGCATACAGTTTTCCATCAGTAGGTCTTGCGGAACGCAAACGGAGAAACATATGTAACCTTCCTGCTTGCCGCTTCAAACAAGTAAAGCATATCTGCCCCATCCGGCACCTTGTACTCAGATTTCTTTCTTCTTTTGGGGTTTTTTACGTGCCAAAACCAGTTCTGATTATAAGGCACGCCGTAGTGCAGGGCTCCGGATTAATTTTGACCACCTGGGGTTCATTAACGTCCACTACAACGCAAGCACACGGGCTTCTTGCATTTCGCTTCCATCGAAATGCGGCCGCCGCGGCCAGGATTCGATTCCGCGACCTCGTCCTCAGCAGCGCAACGCCTTAGCTAACTGAGCCCCCGCGGCGGGTACTCAGATTTACGGGAAGCATTGTTATTGAAAAAAAAAAAAACTGCAGCGCAACATTCTATTCAAGTTTCCGCCTTACTCGCGTAACAGAATGCGGAGTAATTGGTACGGGGTCATTTATCGCGGTCATTGTCATTCTGGTGTCATTCTGGAAATTAATTTCAAGTGGATGCGTTTTGCAACATCACCGGCTACAATTCGTAAATTGCAATATGTGTCGTAAAGTAATTAACTAAGAAGTTCATTAATCAATTTTGTTAATAAGGTGAATAGGTGTTTCGATTCTCGTGCTACTAATGTCCGCCTCTTCGAATAACCCAGCTCATCAATGAGAATTGTGCTAACTGCCACAGGAGATTTTTAAAAATCACCTAAACCTTAATTTCGAACACCCGGTATAGTGAATATACGGCGCTGCGCTGCTAAACTGGAGCTTGCGGGTTCAATCCGTCGCGGAATTCGATGGGAACAAATGGAAAACACTCGTGTACTTCTATTTAGGTGCACGTTAAAAAGCCCCAGGTGGGGAAATCTAAACCGGGTACCTCATACTCATATCGTGGTTTTGCCACGTAAAACCCACAAATTTGTTTGAACTAAAAAATAAAAAGACAGGTGGCTGCGTTCTTCGTCTTTTTTCTAGGAGTGTAAACAAAATAAATTATTCTCGAGCCTGATTTCCGAGAAAAACATGTTACGCTTATCCTATATTTCACACATAAATGTAATGCCATTCCCAAATGTCTGTCCGCTCAACTAAGCAGCTTGTATATTATAAGCGGCTGCTTTCAGTTATTCGACGCACTATCATAACGACAATAATGAAGCAATTAGAGAAACGGCATACCTCACATACACGTACAGATATGTGTAGATCTGCTGCGTTCGTTCAAGAAGATAAGTGTGGTACCACATGGGGCACCCAGTTTTAATGGATTGCAAAGATGGTGAGACTGTCAAAAAAAAAAAGTTTTCCTTGCCTGAATCAAGTTAGCAGATTTACAGGCTACCCCAAAACGGGGCATTTATATTCAATGACAGCTTATTACACTTATTAGCAGGGCTTATTAGCAGCTTATTAGCCGGACTTATTAACACTCCTGCGTTAATTTTCTCAGGAACTGCGCCTCTGCGCAACAGCCACAACTCTCCGGCAGCACAATCATTCGGAATAACAGTCCGCACTTGCATCGGTAACTCACCTTTGAGACTGCAATAGTGCGGCTATGCGTTACATTCGTACGGAAACGACTGTTCGGCGTCGTACAGCATATCAATAACACTTTCATATATATATATATATATATATATATATATATATATATATATATATATATATATATATATATTGTTCCGCATACAGTTTCCATCAGTAGGTCTATAGTATATATATATATATATATATATATATATATATATATATATATAGTTTTAATTGCCTGCTATGAATAATATTTCTGCGAATGAGAGTTTTATGTGCAGTATTCACTAATACGTGTGTTTCGTATGCAAACGTGCACGGTCGGGAGTTCTCACTGTACCATTTGTACCATTCTCAGTACCCTTTGATTTAATTACGTAGAAATACATCGGTCATTCTTCGCGCCACGCAGCTAATAAACCTGGTTTAGTTCACTTTAATATTGTTTTCTTCGATCATTGTTCCTGATCAATATCCACCGACAAGAAGCGCGCGTAAAATGACACGCTATCATAATAAAATTTTCGTACGTAGCTTCATGTTGCAGAGATGCCAGTTGCTTTTAGAAGACAGTGTTAAAACAAAGGTTCACTTGACTGAAACTACCTTTGGTACCCGCCGTGAAGAGTCATGAGCGCACCAAAGCAACTAAAACATAAAAACAAATGTACTACAAAGACGTTCTGTGAGAAAAACTGGGCGCCGCCAGCGTCCGCGTAGCGAACGCGCGCTCGCTAGCAGACGACGCGCTTGACAACGACAGCAAAACTGAAGACGACGCGTTGTATAATCCATGCCTCAAATATATATGTTTGGCAAGATGGTGTAAACATAAATTTGCAGTTGAAATAAAGCACTATTTTAAGAGCGTACTATGCGCAATCGGCCTCGGCGCCCGCAGCGAAAGTGCGTTGAATATGCCGCGGAGCGCGTCTCCGCCCCAATCCAGTTAAAGCCCCTTGATGTTAGAAAGTAGCGACACGCTTTGATCTACGCCGCAACACCCTCGCCGGCGCGGTCAACCTCCTCTTTTTCTCCCCCTCTTTCGCGGAGGCAGTGCATCCGCCACGCTGAATGGCTGCGGCGCTCGAGACTGCCCCGTCAGGTGACCCTGACGTCACGAAAACGGCGCGAACCTTGCTTTCGCGCGCCTTTAGTTTCTCCCGCTCGCCATGAGCAGTCCAAGTGGTGGTCGCCCTGCCGCTCCGAACGTGTGTTTTCCAAGTTTTTCCATCCTTTCGTAGGAATCTGAGATTCGTTCTCCGTGAAAATGCCTTGCTGCTGTGCGTTTCAATGCAGCAGCAGGCCAGAGAAAGGGCAAGCCTTATTTTATATCCCCCGAGGTGAACGGAATGTCGTGCGTCGGAAGCAGTGACTCCATAACATCGGGAGAAGGGATTTCGCCCCTTCTAAGCACGCCGTTCTTTGCGAGGTGAATGTTGCAGCTTTCGTCATATTTGTGGATGAAGTTGCATGGAGATTTTAATGCTCTTCGCATAGCCGGACTCTTCGTTCAGTTTAATACAGAGCACCGATAACTGTGCATATAGTTTTTTTTAAGTGAGTCGGCTGAAATTTTCGTTGACTCTTCGAGCCGTGACAAAGCTTTCGCGCGTGCGTTAGTTTTCAAATGTATGTAATTTGTGAGTTAATGCCTGTAACTTATATTTTGTAGTTGTGTGCGTGTTTGTGTATGTGCGTGCTTGTGTGCGTGTATGTGTGTGCATGTATGTGTGTGCGCGTGTGTGTGTGTGCGTGTGATCCTTGCGCCTGATACTTGTGAAGCCAAGGAACTACTTTACTCTTATTGCGTGCTTAGTGTATGTTTGCAAAGTTTCAATACTGCGAGCATATTCTTTTCTTTATGTACTTTATGTTGCGAAGGCATGAACCGCAATATATAGGTAGATAAGTGGTATTATGTATTATTCGCGCATGCTCATTAAGTACAAGCCACGCGCTTCTGATAATCTCCCTCAATTCTGATAAACTTGACATCTTGAAGTCTGTAAGTTAATTATCAAGTGCCAGTCTTAGCAGTTTCCGTGTAAGCAATCAGCCTTTTTTTTTTTTTTTGAGAGAGAGACTTAGGTTACTCCCAGAGGTGATGGAATGTAATTTCTCGTCGTTTCATAGTGACGGAATACAGGCGCGTGTGTAAAGTTCTATGTTGGCTGTTTCGCAAACACAGCACGTATTTCGCACAGTGGCATTGGTACAAAGGCTTTTGACCCACTCATTTTGGGGAATTCACTTTAAGTAAACTATCACATTTCTTCTTGGTTACCTTCTCTGAGCCGTTTAAGAGCGAAGATAGTGAACCAAATTCTCGTTTATACTCTACGCTGCTTATATTGTATGCACCCAATACACCTCCGCGTTACGGACAACCCAAGTGGCGACGTAGAGGTAAACAATACAGCCACTGCTTGGTACTCATTTTTCGGAGCGCTTCCGCTTGTATTTATCGAAGCGTCCTAAAAAAATGGCACGACGTTCTATCGGAAACGTACTTTCGTCATGACAGTTTCACAAGGGATAAATTCCCATACAACGCTTCAAAGGGCCGAATAAACAAGCGCGCGCATTGATTCTAATGCGGCTGCAGCGAGCCACTGGAGGGTTCAGCGCCGCGCCGGCCCGGTGAGGAGGAGAAATCCGAGGAGAATTGAGGAGGAAAGCGCGCGCGTGGGGGAGAGTGTCGCTACTTTCTAACATCAAGGGGCTTTAAATCCAGTTCGCTCGCAGCGCCCTCGCAAAATTTTTCCACACGCGGCGCCTCAGCGTGAGAGCGCCGTTCGGCCCACTCGACCATTATCTAGTACACTCTAGCCGCCATTGAGATGATGGCTTTACCTCGGATTGGATTGGATCGCAACACGACACTGAATCGTCGCACAGCGTGCTTTGCCATGAGTTTTTGACACATCAACGTCAATATAGTTTGTTGAAACTAGAGTGTACTAGACAATGGTCATATTCTAGTACACTCTAGTTGAAACATTATTAATATATAAAATTAGACAGTGAAACAATTACTTGTTTTAGGAATAAGTGGTGTCGTAAAACTAAACATTTTGGACGTGTTTCCAGCTTCCAATGAATACAATTAGCGAAAGCGTAGTAAAAGTATAGCCTTAGAGATTGGAAACTACTACATGGCGCCTGTTTTATTTTTTGCTTCTGTAATCATTCATGCAGCCAGCGAAAACATAGCCTTTGACATCTGTTAGGCGCCTGAGAAGGTCACGAGTTCGATTCAGGTCGTGGCGGCTGCATTTCGATAAGGGAAAAATGCAAAAACGCTCGTGTACTTCGATACTGGTGCATGCTAAGGAACCCCCAGGTGATCAAAATTATTAGATCATGGTCCTGGCAAAATAAATTCGAGAATTTTTCCCAGTTACAAGTTGGAGGGCGGGGCTCATAATCGGCCTTTCTGCAATGATGGATAGCTTTAGTACACTCGCTCCATGTTCCATAATTAGTGATTTCTAGTGGGTGATTCAATGTTCTGCAAGTTTTCCATAAACATAATTTTAAATGTTACTGTACTCATGATCTAGGCATGTAATAGAATAATGCCAATTGCTGTATACGGAGAAAAATTGCGCAATTTTATGCTAGAGTGGGTTTGTCCAAATATTAAATTTTCATAATTGTCATCTTAAGTTGCAAGGATAGGTCAGTTACTCGTTTTGCCTTGCAAAAAGAACTCCAAGCATCCGATAGAGTGCAGAAACATGCAACTATTAATTACAAACCTATACAATTTCCAACCATAATTTTTCATATTAGGACATCGATCCATCCATGTCCTAACTTATGTATGTCCTAGGCATGCACATTTATGTACAGCCACTGGACGATCAAAATCGGATGTCCTCTGGACATCCGAACGGCATATGGACATTCCTTGTACGTCCTATGGACGTCCGTGCTGGATATCCTGATGGATGGACATTCGGACTTGTGGCGGACGTCCCACGGATATCCGTGGTTACTTGGGCGTTTTCCTTCAAGGCCTCACGAAGCGGAGCGTCAGGCGCGCTGGATAACTTCACTATCCCACTACGAGCAGCGCAGGTTTGAGAGTTAAATGTGCTCATCCTTAACCTCAAGCCAGCACGTTGAGGCAGCGCAGCAAGGCAGTATTGATTACAGCACATCGGTGTTCGAGCGCTGTCATTAAAAGCTACATCAAGCGATCCGCGCGCACGAGCTCGCGCTGCAGCGCGATTCGCACGTACGTAGTACGTTACTGCGAGCTCGCATGCATTGCATCCGTTATTTATCAGTTAAAGGGACCGATGGTCGCTACTACAGCGCAGACATGACTACTTGTTTAGCGGCATGACGTCAACAAAGATTGCAGGAGGCCCACCGTTTCGCGGCATGCTGAAAGACCGCTTCCGTCGCGGCGCGCGTACCGTCGTGCGCTCGAGCAGTTCCGTACACATGATGTCTGCTTATCGCTGCTGTGAATTCATTTATAGCAAGCATTTCCTCGCGTTTGTGCGCCTGAATCTAGCAGCGTGCAAACCTTACTTGAAGTTCAACTTCGTGCGCGACGCGCTTCACTTCGCTTAAACTTCGCCGCTTATTTCTTGAACGGCGTACACGTATTCGGCGTAGCATAATTTCTTGCCTTTACGCAGCGTACCACCCTTAAAATTATCTTCTGCGCCCGATATTCGCTGCAGGCCGTATTACAACACAACCGAAAGTGGCGGGTCCATATTGTCTACGTGCTTTCCGAAGCAGACGACTGAGCTTGGTACTACCCAGTTCAGGACAGAGGACGCTCTTTAGCACCATTTTCGCAGCGCCCCCTGGGCAAAGCAGCAGCCCCATAGGTGATCACGGTTAGGAGGAGGCATTGGTTACGGTTACCGGCGGTAGCTGCCACAGTAATTTCCGATCTACGGCGTTTATACGCAAAGGCGATAACATGTTACGTATTGCTGTACCATATCATGTAGCGAGCTAAAGGAAATATGTCTAGTGCAGCGAATAGTCAGCAAGTTACGCCCGGAACTATATACCGCTGCGCAAGGATGTTGCCTGTGTACGCCTCGTACCTTTGGCAGTGCTGCAAGGTACTTGTGAGGAGTCGGTATACTAAATTTATGGTGCTTAGAATATACTGTACCACGACTAGTACACCCTAACCATGACTGTATATGTACTACAAGGCAGCGCCTGGGTATCTAGCCACCGCAGCTTGGGCACCGTTCAGTGAACCGGCGGCCATGGTGCCGGCGCATGCGTACTGCATTCGCGCGCTTCTTTGAGGGAGGACCCAGGGAGGACTGCTCATACCGGCCGAGGCTTGGACGACGCGACGCGCTGGCGGGTCGGGAATGTGCGTCAGGTGCCCGTGCTGTGAAGCATCGTTGCTTCGTCAGGTCGACACCTTCGCTCCTTTGCAACAGATCACGTGCCTGGGCGAGGCTACAGCAATGCGCAGCGGACACGAGGAATTGCGGCACTGACACGGTGAGCTATGCTGACAGCTAGGTTGTTCTCTAGATACACGGCGTCATGCTCTTTGTGGCGTGACTGCGCAGCGAGCAGTTATATGTACGTGAACTCGGATGATTTTTCTCACATTACCACGAGAAACCTCAGTGCCTCTCTGGTACGTAAGTATACGCGAACGATTTATTGTTATGTAGCTACACTTGTATGGTTCTGGATGAAACGGTTACAACCACGTATCGAAACTGCGTGTACGCGCTTGCATTTTGATCCCTGATCCGTGTGTACTAAATGTGTACTGTTGCACGTCGCACTTCAGAACTGTGCATTGACCGGTGCTTTCATTCGGCCCTAACTGTGATTCCACATGTTGGAAAAAGCTTTGCTGAGGCTGTGGGGCGCAGTGCGATCCCAGCGCGCATTGCGAGAGGCCCGGATGAGCAGCAGACGATGCGGCGCTTCACCTGCACCCGCTAGGGTCATGCTTGGGTCGTGCAGTTTGCGCTTTGCGGTGTCGTTCATGCAGCTTGTTGATAAATTTGAGCTTCGCAGGTGTTTCCGACCGTCTTCTTCGATGGCTCAGTGTGTCCAATTTGGCTACTTTCTTCGAGGACGGACAACGTAGCAGGCCAATTTTAATGCGAAGCATTCTTTGCGACCTTCAGGCGTTTTGAGTGTCTATCTACCCTCCTCCGTTGTGATGCCGTCGTGGTCGTTTCTTCAACTGGATATCTATCAGAATAGGCATGAATAGGCAAATGTGTCATGAAATCAATGACATGACATTTATCATGGCATGTATGTCATGACATAAATGATGTGACATGATGCCGTCGTGGTCGTATCTTTAACTCAGTATATATCAGGATATGAATGATGCAAAACCTGACATAGGTGTCATGCCATTTCATGGCATGTCATCTGCATCATGACATGAATGGCGAAGACATACAAGCATGTGTAACGTCACGACATCGATGGCATCACATGCTTGTCATGGCATGTATGTCATGACATAAATGGTATAAATGACATCTTGCTGTCATGGTCGTTCTTTAATTCTACATATATCTGGATATGAATGACATGACATTGATTACAAGACATGCATGAGCATGTAATTCTATGTCATTCTTCTCATATCATGCATGCATGTCTCGCCACACATATCGTGATACATATCCAGTTATAGAAAGCACCACGACGCCATCACCTCATGTCATTTACATCATTCATGACAATCGCGTCATGACATGTAATGTCAATTCGTTCATGTCATGGATATTCTGATATATAGCTTGTTGTAAAATGGAATTGAATGACATGGCATGCATTTATTTAACTGATAATATTCTGGATATGCATGTGACATGCATGCGTGAAATTAAAGGGGCACTAAAGCAAACAATAAATCAACTTAGACTGATAAGGTATTCTTCAAAAACTCTGCTGTCGTTAATTACATTGCAATGGGTCAACTATCAGAAGAGAAAATTAAGCTCAAAGTAAATTTTTTTAAAATTTGTGCACAAACCCCATCGTCAGCACTTCAGTGTGACGTCACGACTTCTAAAGTAATTTTTCGTATTTGGGCCACGTTGGTTCTGTAAAAGTTTGCGAAACTTGCCATATTCAGTCTTACAGTACAGGTCAATCTTTACCGCTAAAGGATTAACTCGGACCTAGAAGACGCTGTCAAAATCCATGACATCACAGTGACCTGGTGCGGGAACTCTAAGGTGGCGTCGCCACTCGCCTTCTGCGTTTTCAGTATTGTGGAAGGGTAATCTACTGATACAGAAGAAATCATTTTTCCATTTAGTGTCCCTTTAATGACGTCATGCCATGTATATCATAAAATAATTGGAATAAATGCCATGGCATGTGTGACAAGAATCGGATCAATTCATGACATGCATGCAGGGCATGATTACCATCACAAGAACTTATGCCGACCCAGTGGACCATGTTGTCTACTAACTTAGGCTGATGGCTATATGCTTGCGTTCGTTATGCCTTTGCATCGTCATTGCAGCTTTGCAATCGGGCTCGTGCCTCTGATTCACTGCGCTCGAGCCAGGTGGCACGCATTAGAAGATCCTGGCATCACGGCCGCAAAACACCACACCCGGTCAAACAGCGATTGAAAAGCAAGTTTTGCACGAGCATTGATTTCCAAGCACCGGACAGCAATGCACCACCTCCTCGTTTCTCCCAAAGGGCTCATACTGGACTTTCACGGCCCTCCTCATCGTTACCAGCCCGCTTAATGAAACATCGAGACATGTTCCTTCCTGGTGCACATAGTGTCCGAGTACGACAACGCTGCATCGAATTCCACTATGGCAGCGTCATCACGGCTCGGCCAACGCAAGCAATGCACACCAATCGCCCGAATGGCTATAAAAGACACGGGATTCAGGTTGTGCAACTATTGCCGTCAAGTCAACCGCTTGTGTCCTCTAAGTGATACCACGTGCGGCCTTCAGTGATAAGTTCGTTTCTGCGTTTCCTACCCATCACGCACCTCCATGCTGCTCGTTCAGATCAATTCAGTCGTTCGTAGAAATCATGCAATTGCCGTTACTGTTGTCGTCTTGCTGCTGTCGTCATGCACTCGCGTTAATTCTAGTTCGCTGTACTCGCGTCACACACACAAATACTGGATTTACACAAACACATTGGTCAACCTGGTAACGGTTTGTGGAACCCTAAACAATGCTGCACAGCCAAAATAACGTCAGTTCCCACGGTGCCTAGGATCTGCAGAATTTTTTAGTAAAGTTTGCATTGCACGTTCCTTGGAAAAAAAAAAAAAACAATTGAGCTGTTGAATTGCAAGAAGACTTGTATATTTCGAAACTTTACCGAGACCACACAGAGCTATTTTATAGGGATGTATGTTTGGATGTTTGTATGTTTGGATGGATTTTGGACATCCAAAGGATGTACCAAAATGATTCTAGAAAGCTCCCAAATGAAACACTAAAAGAGGTCCTATGGATGTCCCCTTTGGGACTTTCTTTAGATGCCATTTGGGACATTATTCGGGTGTCGAATCCTGGCATAGGACTTAGTATGTTATTAATCATTGTTTGTTAATGGTACCCAGTGGCTTTCTCAGCTTGTAATGTGCCTCTTAAAGTCATCATGGAAGTTTTAATGCTTTATTGCAACTGTTGATTTGTAATACAAGCAATAAATAGCGAAGATATCTCTATTTTCTTTACCAATAGAACACAAGTAGAACTTGGTATATAAACAGCTGCCCAAGGCCCACTTCGATTGTTTGCAGTGGACATGCACAGCGCACATGGTAGACACTGCAGCAACTGAATTCATCGCATCTACATCACATGCATGTACTAATGTGTAGCATGCAATGCCTGCCAAAGAACAGATACACCACCTGTGTGCACACATGGAAGTGCAGTGGGAAGTTACCTTCTTGAGGACCTTTCGCCAGGCACAGCTGGGATATTCAACCAACTAAAGCTTTCAGTGTAAATGCTACCAGAAAATACACAAACTATGGTGCACGCATGAGCTTGAGATGTTACAGCTTTGGGTTATAATTTTAATCTAAAAGAAAAACCTGTTTCTTGGAGACCGAAAGACCAACATCTAGGAGGCCGACTATTAAAGTGCGGGCCGAGATGTAGGATAACCTAAATATCAAGTAATTTAAAGAGAGAACCCATCTGGGAAGCAGATGCACTGCCATCCAGTCTCCTGATGCACACTCGGCAGAAAATATTTCACATCCTGATCTCGCATCCCAATCATGTCCGTGACAGCGCATTTTTTGGACATTACCAAGTAGGACTGGAAGGCACCGAACATCTCCATTGGGATGTGGGACGTGTGGATCTTTCTAGGACGTCCATGGGACTTAATGTGTCATCTGGGTCTGGGCACTTTTGGCATTATACTTTATACCCTTATGGCTTGGTAAGTTGCTGCTCACACATGTATAATCTCGTACTTTCAGCAGGTGTTTTCCCCCAAAGGTGTAAATTACGAAGGGTCTTGCAATCTATAATGGAGGGTACACAAAATTTAGCAAAGCATCGTTTAGTTTCTGTAAAGACCTAGAGGGGGCATGATCATGCGTCATGCCACCAACAGGTGGTGTGTACTTCCTTCACCACTCATCCCACTGCTACTCGCAACTTTTGCACTCATAATGGAGAGGTCGCATGGCGTTGACACAGCTTGGAAATTAAGAGCTGAAAATGATTATAATAGGTAAAATTGCAAAAGAAAATGTTGCATGTGTGCCAGAAAAGAATCAAGGTTCTAAATATAGCATGCTAAAGGTTTCATGTTCGCGTGCACCTATTCTTTCAATATCACCTTAATGGGCTTTTAAAGTGACTCTCACCAGGTTTGGACATTGCAAACAGACAAGCGTGGTGCATAGATGATGTGGTGGCAATCGTGTCTGCGAAGTATCATGCAGTGGCATAGTGCAAAAGCAGTTGAAATTTCATGCACAAGCCTGCACGTCCTCTTTTTTTTTTTTTTTTTTTTTCAGACAGTCACGTAAGGCAATGTTATGGTACTTGTTAAGCTGTCTCATTCAAAATGTGCAATGGTAAGAGGCAGAGCTCATGATGAAAACATGGCTGACTGACAGAGTCCAAATGATGCGGAAGAAATTATTCAGGTCAGTTCATGCACTGTGCGAAGCATTTTGCAGGCCTCAACCAACTGTCGCTCCATGAGTTCATTGGGCTGAGGGTGCTTAGCTGCTCCATCATTGCAAACCTCTCCCTTTGCGCCCAACAAAGCAGTACGCCATCCTCGAGCTGCTCAAATAACACTCGAGGGAAGCAAAGCCTGATTTGACGCTTTTGAGGAAGCTGTGGCGCTCTAAGAGCTTTGTTAGCGCCAAAAGCTCATGTCGTCAATCCAAGTCACTGTAATGACGCTGCCATGCTGTAGTTTGGCGCTGTGTTGTCATACTTGGACTCCATGTGCAGCACAAAAGAGCAGGCCTCGATGCTTGATTAAACGGCCTGGTAAATACATGAAGGGCTGTGAAATTCAGGTGCCGAGCGTGAGGAGGAACATCAAGGCGGCGCATTGCTCCCCAGTGATCGGAGATCAACGCTCGAGGGAAACTTGCTTTTGAATCGCTGTTCATACAGAGGCAACCACCACCCGGTGTTCTGCAGCCGAGATGCTCGAATCTTACGCGCGCCACCTGGCTTGAGCGCAGCTAGTAGGCGAGAGTCAGATGACGAAGCTTGAATGACGGCAGGGCATTGTGAACATGAGCCTATACCCAGCGGCTCAAGTGGTAGGCATTACCAGCACTGCGGCATAGAAGGCTAGATAGATGTAGCCACTCAAAATGCTTCAAGTTTGCAAAGAATGTTTCACATTAAAAAACGCTCCTTGGACGGTACGTACAATAACTTTCAGTGTATAACCAACATTTGTAGTGGGGCCCTACTGGGCTAATTTGTGAGGCCTTCGGTCCTTATACACAACAAGGATAATGTTGTGTACTAATTACCTGGTTAATTGAAGAAGAAACATTCCGCATGATTATGTACCGTTATACCAGCAGAAGTGATTTGAAGCAAATAACTCTGCCTGATGCGGCTACTGCCTGGAAGTAGCAAGCTGTTGGTGGCTTCTCCTGATTGCAAGCTGCGTGTGTGACCAGCCAGTGACTGGAGTGCCTTCAGGTCACTGTTGGGACTGCTGGTGTTGCAGTGCACAGGCAGGTAACCACGTAGCAGCTTTTGTATTTCGTGCACTATGAGTAAAGTCTATATAAAAATAAGCACACAGGACATAGCATGCTGGAAATGACTCCATGCCTTAGGACGCAATAGCAGCTTTCCATTGGAAATCACATCCTTACCTTAAAGATGCAAAAATGATTCTGGGGGCAGAAGAGGGCCGATAGCCAAGCACTGCTTAGTAATAATAGGTTGCACCATCTCTTTAAATCACTGGGACACTCTTAAATATCAGTAAATATAGCTGGGACGCCTTTTATGTAGTCAGCTTTAGGTGCGTAATTGCCGTCATAGTCTCAGAATGTGAATACTAAGCGAGACTGGCGTGGAGCTGTGCTACTGCTAATCGACATGTTGACTAAGGAGCGCAGCTGCATTGGCCCATAGTTTTGCCCTTACTTGTGCTTCTGCATTGATCATAGCTCCACTTTTTTTTTTTTTCGATCTGTATGCGAGTCAGTTGTCATTTCATCCTCGTGCGACCAAATGTATATGATAGCAGAGCACAGCATGCGAGCACAGTGATCGAAGTTGTTGAATCGCAAACTTACTCTGCTGTAGCTGTCTATGTGCGCTCCAGGACAGCTGGGCTGCAGACGGCTTTATAGGAGGTTGTAAATTGCAAGCCTAATATTCTTCTACCAAGAGCTTCATAGCAATTCCTTTAACCCTTTCACTGCAAAGCTTTTTCTTTCTGCCTACTCCTCAGTCCCTGCCATTTTTTTTTTTCCCTGCCTGTTGGTCCTGCGGGCTACATAAAAGGTAGTTACTTGTCGTCTATCTCTACTGATTCCAGTGATGGAAGTGTTGCTCCAATTGCTCCAAACTGCTCCAAAAGAAAAATGCTGCTATAGGCTGCTCCAAACTGTCGTTTTGTTAGTAACTACTCCAAACCTGCTCCGAAACAGAGCCGGGAAATTCGATCTCGTACTGGATTACCAACTGCTGCTGTGGAAACTGTGATGTGACTGATTACTTTTAGATTGTGATACTCAGCTTTATCGGCTTTGATCTCATTTTTGCCTCAAGAACTGGCATTTTAAATATATAGCTCATTTAGCATTATTTTTGAACTTGACATGCAGACTACTTTACTGAAATGTGAAAGTGACTTAGATTACTTCGATCTCGTACCGATTATTAACGGTTATATGTGATTGCGGTTACTTTTATAATGTGGTGCTCAGCTTTACAGGTTTCATCTCATTTCTGCCACAAGGACTAGTATTTTAAATATTTATCTCACTTTACTGTGCGTTCGATAACCATCCATCTTTTTATTTTTTGTATCTTGCAATTTGCATTGATTATTGTACGTGGAATATGTTTCATAATAAATAATATTATGAGACGCTTTAGTGATACTTTTAACTCGTAGAGTCCTATGGCATATTTGCCATCTGCTCTGAGAAACACCAATAGCTGCACCAAACTAGCATTTTTTCTGCTCCAAAATCTGCTCCAAAGAGGTAAAATGTCGCTTCCATCACAGTGATTCAGAATTCATCAACAGTTGCCAAATCTCTGTCTGTCAAAGTGCTGACGGACATGCCGAGACAGAGCAGTGAGGCTCCACCTGCAGTCAGAGCAAGTTTCTTGTGTGTTCCCCTACATAGATGGAACAATAAGTATGCAATATTTTGCACGAATTGCTTCTGGAGAGGCAGGCAGTGTGCTAAGCACACCAAGTGATTGGGAGTGGCCCAAGTTATCTCGGGAGTCGAAACTTTCTTTGCCTCTTATCCACTGCTGTCGCTGAAATGACAGCATTGTGAAAAGGAGACGCGAGAAACTGTGCCCTCTGGAGCTCCCTGGGCGTCGCCACAATACCCTGTAGACAGCTTTAATTATCTGTCCTCCTAAAGCATTGCAGAAACTGCAGCTCTTGTACTAATGTGCAATAGTCCAGAGGGGAAGTAGGAGAGCAGAGAGAGAGAATGGGTAGAACTGACGCACTCACTCTTTGCTCATATCTGCATGGGGGAGAGGGGCGAGCGGGACAGGGAAAAGGCGATGCAGAAGGCAAGGAAATGCTACCACTGGAAACGACAGCGGTTGGGGAAACAACTGGATAAATTTAGGTTCAAGATGAGGTAGGATACGTTTATGTTCTTTCTGAAAAATAACGCCATGCAAATTTGTCAAGTGGACAACTAACGCAGGGCATACAGCCGCAAAGTCGCATAAAAGCACCACAGCATTGAGGCGGCATTACGGAAGCGGCCGCACGTCAATCAACACTTCTCTGCCCCGCGTGGTAGCCTTGTGGCTATTGCGTTACTTGAGTTTGCTGGTTCGATCTCAACTGCGGCAGCCGTTTTCGACGGGGTGAAACAAAAATTTGGAAGACGCTTAAGCTTCGACTTTCAAGAGTGGAACACGAGAGTATATTCTGCCTTGAAGAGCAAAGCTTTTGCTTAGCAGAACTGGGCACTGAATTAATGTGCATGATTATCCATCTGAGATCCAAGATATTTTGTGTGTGCAATTGTGGGCTGAATACCGAAAATGCAGGGGAATATGCTTGTGCGTAATCTTCATAAAAGCAGTTTTTTTTCCCAATGTTAATGAACATCGTCCATTGATCACACGAGTTCACGACCTCTTCAAAGGCCTGTGAGATGTAACTGGTCAGTGACACTATCTGCGAATAAATAATGCGATCGTCTGCATAAGATTTAATTTGCACCAGCGTGTCACAAACAAAATAATGCAGGAAGCTTTTGGGAAGAATGGTTATCAAATGAAACATAGTGTTGTCGATTTATAAGATAAGCTGAAAGCCACCTTTAATTTTGGCTTCTTAAAATATAACATTAATTTTGTGAAGTAGCTTCTTGTGGGAAACCTTGTCAAAAATCTTTAGCACAGTCCATGAAAATTGCATCTAATTTTTTACCAGGGTTTATTGCTTTGGCAAATGTGTGTATAGTAGGCTTGTGCGATATTCGCATTTAGTAATTAGAGTTGAATGATTTCAAAGGGAATAGTTGAAATAGTTGTGGGATTTGCATAAACCCTAGATATAAAAGCTGGATGTCTACGAACTAAAGAAAAATTTGGATCTTTATTGCAGAAAAGTAAACAGGTTCATTTCTAGAATCAGCTTATTTTTAAAGTGCCGTTATTCAGATATATTCATGCCAAAGTGCAAGTTGAACATTTCTTCCAACTCCAGCAAAACAGCAGATTTGTTGACTGGCTCACTGTTGCGGTAGAGGCCCCTGCGGGAGCCTTCCGTGCGTCGTCACGATGCGTGAAGTGTGACTGGCCGGCAGTTTATGCTGTGCTGCAGCATCCAACTGCCTCATCAAACCTGCAGTAAAAATGCACTGTTGTTCGACTTACTTTTTTAATGAAACATTGTTTTATGCATTGAAGTGCAAAAGCAATTGGACGTATTTCTTCACCCGCTTTAAGAATATCTTGAAACTGGCATCATCCTGACTAATCGTCAGGATGACGCAGTTTATGACGAAGTTTAGCCTTTAAACTCACCGGCTACAATTACTAAATTGCAATATGTCATAAAGTAAATAATAAAACAGTTAATTAGCAAATTTTTATAATTAGTTGATTATGCATGTAGGTTTCTCGTGCAAGTAATGTCTGCCTCTGAGTATTCTAACTCAAGGACTAGAATAGTGTTATCTGTCATAGGTGATTAAAAAATTGTGTGGTCTAATTATTGTCACTTGTGCACAGTGCAGCCTCAATATGGCAGACTTTTCGGATGCATTCAGACTGCAAGATGTGTCTTCAAGACAGTGTATTTCACATTTAGAAGGGCATCAAAAGAGCTAAAAACAATCTCCATTTATTACGGTGTTAATGTGCATGTGCCCTGCCCTAGAGGATTAGTCACAAACGTTTTGTAAGGGTCGCTCACACGGCCCACTCTCGGGGGCAAGTCCCTCCGGAAAAAAAAAAAAGACAAATGCACGGACGCACACTGCTGCAAACACTCGTGTCGTATACTGCATTGCAACTCCACCGGTAGCTCTGCGTCGGTGTGATGCCTTCGAAGTTGAAATGCACAAACACTCTCAAGCCATGCACACCAAGTTTGAGTCGATGTTGATCTTGTTCAACGAAGGTTAAGCCTAGTGACGCCGTCGAGTTCGTGCACCTGCTACTGGGACCTGAACTTAAAATAAGCAGTTAGGATGAAGGAAACTGCTTTTATGGTTCAGTTTTGGTCTTAGCGATTTGAAATCAACTACTCTTGACTTCGCACGGCATGTACATAATAAGTGGGAAGCGGTGACATGGGGCTGTGCTAACATCTGCATGTACGTCACTATTCCCAAAGGCTGCTGGTCGCATTTATGACGTAGATGGTGAATCTGTACGTGTTGTTATGCTGACACATTTCTTAATTAAATTCCAGAGATGCACTGTTTACCTCTACGTGAAACGGGAAACAAGAGATGGTGCATTCGGTGCAGCAGCGTAAACAACTACCTCGCGCAGTTACCAATGGTGTCAACGATGGCATCCGCGTTTTCACGAGAGAACTACACGGCCTATAAATGAGCGCATATGCAAGCATAGTTTTCTCTAATAATACTTTATGCCATGCACGAACTAACTATGATGAAGTTAAAAAAAAGCGAGAATCATAATAAGTAATACATGTGTCTAGTTCAGTTGTCAGTGTTTAAGTAGCTCGGCCGCTCGTATGTGTAGATATGTTTTGCTACGTTTTGACATTTTTGTACCAGCGATGCGCTGTTTCCACAATATTTGAAATTAACAATGATCTGTAGCTGTAGATCTTGATGTAAACAAATGCACCGTTTTGGTAAATCCGATGCCAAAGGCTGCACTTGAAGACTTCTTTACATGTAAAATGCCTAAAAGGTAAATCAGCGAAAACAAATTACCAGGCAGTGGCATGTTGGCAGATGGAACTCAGCATGCCTTTATCAGCCCCACGTTTAGCACAACAGCACACTCGCTCCTTCTCACTGTACGGATTTCGGTGGACTAAAGACAGACAGGGACAAGTCGCTCGTTTAAGACAAACAATTATAATTGAAAAACAAGCGACAAAGAAAACAGCACAAAGTAAACAATTTACAGCACGAGTTAAGTCTAGAAGTTCCCCAAAGTCCTGAGCTATCTTGATTTGTCCTGAGCTATCTTGATTTGATGAGTCCTAAATATTTACATGAAGTCCCTCGACGTGGCCACCTCACCTCGTCGTTGCGGCTTCCAATGACACGTCGTTGGGCCCGCCGTTGCGTCGTAGACTCGAAGTTGCTGTGTCCGGCGTTCGGTCCACTGTTGGCCTGGTTCGGGGGTCAGGACGGTGGGGTGACCGAGAGGCGCCTGGATCGCCCGGTCAACTCCGCTAGCCTGCGGATCGTAGCCGCAGGGAACCCGGGAAGCGGCGCCGTCAGCCTGTAGCTGCGGCTTCCGTGGGCCGTTCGCTCAGCTCGCGGGTCGTGGCCGCGGCAGCTGAAGAACAGCTTCCATTGGGTTGCCGCCGTTTTCACGATCCACCCGTCCTGTCCGGCCTCCAGCTCCTTCTGTCCCTCGTCGTCCCAGAGCGTAGCTGGGCCCTTCTCTTCTGCTACATGTCTCTTCTCCCATTGGCCACGTAGCTGCGCGTGCACTTTTGCGCTTCTTCTGCTTTCATGTTTTATTCCTTTATTTAGACGCTCTTATTTTCTAACTTCTTCTTTCTTTATTTCTGCCACCGACTCTACGTGTCTTCTTGTTCTTATCTTCTGCTTTTTCTTCTTCTTTCTTTCTTCCTTTATTGGCTCATGACACTCACCCAGTAGTCGGTGAGTGGCTTCCAGTGTGGGGATCGAGGTGCCTTCCCGCGCCTCGTCCCCCAGCTCGCACGTGGCGCTTAGCTCGATCTCCGGGAACTGCCGCCGTAATGGCAATATGGCAGACATGGCTAGCGTGCTGGACCTACTTTTCCGTGCAAACCCCCCCCCCCCCCCCCCCAGGATTGGACTTGCCCCGCGAGAACACGTCACCGGGACGCGCCCTGATTGGCCTCCCGAGCGGTGGCCCCCGGGCACCCTCTCCACCCGAGCTCTCGTCCGCTGAGCGCTTCCTCGCCGCGGCAGATGCTCACAGGCCCGCAACGAGGTGGTTACATGAGACCTTTGTTCTCACGACTCGTTCTCGCGCTCGGCGGACCGCTACCTGGTTAGCCCTAGCGCAGCGGGCGCGCATTCTCGATCGGTCTTGCGGTGAGCCTTGGCCCGTAAGCGCCGTGACTGTCGCACTGTGCTGTATCTTGGTGAATAAACCCGTGTTTGTTGGCGATCTGACTCCGGAGCCTTCTCTGCGCCGCGTCAGAGAGTCGATGAACCCTGTAGGCGTAGCGCCTTTGTGCGTTGCAGAGTGGAGGAGCGTCGTACCCTTTCCTGACCGTTGCTCGTAGGGTAAGCCTTGTAAACCCATCTCCACCAGGAACGACATGCTGCCCCTGAGAAGCCATTAATAATTAATCACGATCCACGAAACACACAACTGATGCACACTCTACATATGCGCAGGTACACTAATCAACCGACGAAAGCCCCGGCACCCTTCTAAAACGTTTCCAGTGGTGTGCAGCAGAGGCACCACAGGAAAATGAGAAAGGCGGATTTGGGAGTCAATTCAAGATGAACATGTGTTGCAGTATTTCACAGAACGCCAAATTAAATGGAAGCTTATTGCGAGCATGCACCCTGGTGGGGTGGTTTCTGCAAATTGCTCATATACACAGCCAAGACTGTGCTATGTAAGGAAACTAAATTTGGTCAACTCATGCCCATTGACACCGTTATCGAGTCACCTGGCAGAACCACCGGCTATCCCAGAAGACAATGATGTTGACACTGGGTACAAGTCTTGGAAGTATAAGGACAGTGGAGACGAGTTTGTCTTGATGCCTGCTGGAAGAGATGCCACAAGAATATTTCGCAGCTACCATCAGCTCACTTTGTGAGGGGAAAGTCTGAGATATTGTGCTTATTAGAATGAGAAAAATCCAAAGACTTTTGTAGGGCCTTGCTGTAATCAAAGAAACATTCTTAAGTCGTGAAAACTGCTTTCGTCTATGTTGTTGAGAAAGCCAGATAGAAAAATTGCGCATCGAACTGTGCAACATCTCTAACTCCAATGAAGGCTTCAAGTGAGCCACATTGATTTATGCTCTTTGTCGCTTCCTTCATTTGCTCC
Source organism: Dermacentor silvarum (assembly GCF_013339745.2). NCBI lineage: Eukaryota > Metazoa > Arthropoda > Arachnida > Ixodida > Ixodidae > Dermacentor > Dermacentor silvarum. The sequence continues at coordinate 47,125 of NW_023606193.1, forward strand.
CAGTAGACGGGTCTTTGAAAACAGTGCTTATTGAGTCATCACAGCAGCATATTATTTTACAAGGAGAGCTTTGTTTACAATGCTCTCGCTTGCCATTACCTGCAACCATGACATTAAGCAGCTTAGGGGAGGGCATTAGACATCATAATTTGCCTATCCAAGGCAGCCTCGAGACCCGCTTTAAACCAAAGAGGGGCAGTTGACCATGTGGCACACAATGTCAAGGAAGAGAGGGTGCGGGAAAAATTTTGCCTTCAAAACACTCCACAGTTTTTGTGAATGAAAGAAATGTTTTTCTCATAATATTGATTCAGGGGGTCCTGAACCACCCTTTGAGTTTTGTAAGCAAACACGTTCTGTGGGTGTGAAAATTTCAGCCAAGTTTGGGACAGTGGGGGCTTGGCAATTTTCAAAGACTGAGGTCAGGTGGCCACTGGTGATCATTTCTGAACACAAATTACTTGCATGTCTAATCTGTCAAGAAAATGGTGAGCTATGGTTGTTCAGTGCTTTCTCAGGTAATGTACACCCATCTTGTCTTTTTTCCAGCTTTACAAAGACATGTGCTGTCTGGAAAAACTATAGACGTCAAGCAATCGGCTAACGCTCCTTCCAATTTTGTCTTGGTGACGTCTTGAGAAGCCAATGACATGCTGTACCGTAGACATTCCTCATTATTTTATGTACATTCACAAGCATCCTTCAGTTGAATTTGGCCTTTTATACTGTTAAGGAGCCTTGCTGATAATCTATGCTGTTCAGCTGTGGGAATGGCATATCCAAACCCAACATACGTGCTGCTGTGAGCCATTAACTTGCAAGCAGCACTTGTTCAACTTAAGTTTGCCATGCGTGGAACACAGCCTATTTTGCAACCCACATTGGTCAGGTGACCTACCTATAGCAACATAAATTTCGTTTATGACCAGTTATGAAAGTTCAGCTCTGCGGGCTTGACAGTCTGCAACAGAAGAATGTGTACTCTAATGGTTGCCATTCCTGGACCTCGAGCAAAATGTTTATTGCTATTGCTGCTAGAAAAATGAAATTTACAGCTAATAGGTAGTTTAATGTGCTAGTTGTAAGTTAGCAGCTAGTTCTCTACGTATTGAAGAAAAATTTTATACAATTCTTTCTGTTCCAAATTTTGGGATGACTGGCAAAAAACGTTTTACCACAAGCAAGCTAAAAGTTATGTTACTATATTCCTGAATACTAAAGGAGTGCAATAAGCATAGTTTCTTGTTCTATTCTATCCAACCTTAGGAAGTTTGAAGTTGTAACTTGATATATGAAATCTTTTTCAATACCTCAAAATGTTTCAGGTTACAGTAACATGGTATTACTGCACTCCTTAGAAGCCTAGCTATCAGATGAAGAAATAATTATTAAATTGGTTGATTAGGAGAGTAACTATGCCTCTCGGAAGATTACTGATGACCAAAAAGAGTTAATTTTAGATAAAGTGCGATGAACTAATTACGATGTAAGAAAAGCGTTTTATTCTCCTGGGTGTGAAAAATTTCGCAGGAAAGCAAGCCAGAAAAGCTGCTCTTTCAAACGAGACTAATGTGGCGTGGCTCTGATGAGCGATTTGGAATGTTTAACGGCAAAATGGGTCATTTTCAGCACTTTCATGGGCAAGACTGAGCATTTCGTAGGATAAACAGTGTTCTTTTTCCTCTTGATGTCACATTATAATCGTTTTATTCTTCAGTAGGTGCTTCATAATAGTAGATTAGAAAAATAAAACATAAAATAGATTTTTTAGTGATATTTTTGTCTCGGTCCCCCCCCCCCCCCTCTGAAGTGCAATAGGTAATACTGTTTGCCAGAGGAAATAGACATAAAATGCAACAAAATTTATTACACCGATGGTGGTGAATACAGCCCAAGGGCTTTTCACTACCTGACATATCAGGACAATGTTGCCTGCCCACTAAAGTTTGCTTACATAACAAATTTTAGAAAAACATTGGGACACAGACACGTCAGCTGTTTTGAATGTGACTAAACAGACTGAGACATTTGAAAAAGCAAACAGAAAGTTGAACAGGATCAACAGCAGTCTTTACATGCAAATGTATCCTACTTGAAAGCATAAAAAAAAACAGGTTTTTAGAAGCTGCTATGTCAAGAATGTGTTTAAGCAGACATACAATGTGCGTACAAAGTAGAAAGTAAAGATGTATGAAAACAGCTGGTATCCTGCAACTATTTCCCTTCATATAAAATTATTTAAAATATACTCCCAGGTTTGTAGCACGACATCTTTCCAGCAAACCACAAATATCCATTGGACATACCACAAAAGACCAAATATTCAATACATTTAATGACGTCTAGTTCACATCTATAAAATGCTCCACTAGTACATCAAGTTTTTAACAGGATGTTAGCTAGATTTAATTACATCTCTTCACAAACACAACTAAATGCCAATGTTGGACTATTTCGAAATGTGATGTAATTCATTGAGAAGGGGCAGGAGTGGAAGAATGATGACCCGGTGGTGATCAGAGCACATGCCTATCACTGCTCTTCATGGATGTAGGCATTAGCGGGTTCAGTATATGTTGGAAAACATGATAAATTTGCCAATACAGAAATCTGAAGGCTTATGTTCTGGGGAAGTATAAAATATAAAATGTATATTATTATGTAAAGCATATTATAAAAAGTGATTGCTACGTCAGTAGCCAGTAAATTGCATTGTCAAGTAAAAAAATGCTGTTATCTGTCCGGTTACATGCTAGCATAAGCGAGGATTTGATATAGGCATGTGTTTGATGGCAGTTTTTTCAGCTGCCACATCGGAACTTTTAAGTCAATTCAAGGCCAGTCTTCCTGTAGTTCAGTTTTAGAATTGCAAGTTTTAAATTGTAATGGACAGACATAATATCTGTACCTTACCAGAATGAAAGTAAACTTTGATTTGATGTTGAATACAGAATGCGGGCTGTCAAACACCACCAAGCGAGATGACTATGTCCAATCGCACCTCAAGAAGTGCTTCGCAGAGTATGAATGTTCATCACCAAGTGTCTGCGGATACCCCCCCTCACCATAGCGATTTCAATAAGAAGTCAGTATCAATCTGCACGAAAAATGCGTTAAAGAAACGTTGCCCGTTTGGCCACATCATGCCACCAATGGCTGAGAACGACAAGGTACTCTGTGTGCAAAATCATCGAGGGTTAGGTAGGCTTTAGCATGTGAACATCATTGAATCATCTCACCAAGAACAGCCAAATTCTATCTGTGTAAGAAAGCAGTCCTGGCATGCAAGTCCACTGTGTGCATGCAGTGATTTCTATTGAATGTGATCAGCAGGTGTCAAGGAGAATAAAAAAAATGGGTTCCCAATAACAAAAAAAAATGTAAAGCAACTGCTCATTGATGTCGATTAGCAGTGCTTCACCACAAGCTGCCCCATCAGCTTCCTGTAATCAGAAAAAGTGTACAAATTCAAGTCCTTTCAGTGCAATTTTGTTTTTCCATACAATGTGTGATCAATACAGTAGATGCCCATCCCCTACCGATAAGGAATATGCAGAAGTGGAGATAAGCATAAGTACTGCCAGAAAGGAGCCTAAAACATTTTTAAAAATGTTTTGAGTGCAAGCATGAAATATTTTGGTGCAAAGCATACGATACAGATAGCAATGCCGTACCAGGAAACAAGTACAAGAAACCTTGGTACAAATGTTTGCTAGTACAAATAGATAAATACATGAACAGGACTATAGTGGGTACAACTTTAGAAGACGGAGCGGCCCCGCCCAGTTGACCAAAGCGCGCGAGCCAATTTCTACGCGAATAAAGAAATAGCCCGCTAAAAAAATTGGGACCTCGCGAAAACGGATTTGTCGGTATATAAATAAGATTGTGTAGCTGACGGGTGGTTTGGTAAAACTATCATGATGAAATGTAGAGCACATGCCGGATCGCGAGGAAAAAACTCCGTGCCTTCTACAACGCTGTGCGTCGTCTGCTACGGAGCAAGATCGACGGCAGCGGGCGTGTAATTATAAGCAGTCGCTGGCTTAATAGCATAAGATCATATATACTTTTTGTGTGTTGCACAGCTATTTTTAATGTGTTAGGCTATATTTTTTATTAGTATTTTTTTTTTTGCGGTTGCGAACCTGCGATCTTGTGAGTTTGCGCACGATCTGCGCGCGCTTCTGTGCCAGTTTTCTGCCATGGAGCCCAGCGAGGGACATCGGAACGTGATCCTTTGTTGCCGAACGAGCCTGTGTCGCCTCGATGACCACTACCAAGGAGCCTCGGCAAGAACAAGAGCGCCACATCCTAAACAGCGATTCATGCAACATGATCTTCCACTGCTACACGTTTTGGCGTAACAGCAGCCTGAACGCAGCGTGGAGGACGCGAGCAGTTTGTCGCCGACATGCTCGGTGTCAGCGAATGACTGTGTTCAGGGTGAGGGAGGAAGTTAAGCTTCGGATTTTCGGGTGGCAAACTGACGACGCCCTCACGAAAGCGCCCACGCAATGCAGTGAGAGAAGACGCAGCGCGAAGTTTGACAGCTTCACGTTGTGCGCGCTGAGGTCATGTGTGCCGATTTCTTTTGCCGCAACGAGATACCGGTGGTCAAGAAGAAAACTACGAGATCTCGGGCGTATGGAACTCCCATCACTAAGTGGTGTACTGGGTGCGGCCTGCTTGCCGAGATCGGCTTCAAGCACGAAAGAGAAGCCGCAACTCGCTGCTTATCGACCAGGATGAAATCACCGATTGGCGGAATCGCTACCTCCGTGACGTGGAGCGCTACCGGGCGGAAGGCAGAAAGTTCTACCTGGCGAGACATGGGTGACGGCGGGACACACTCGTCGATTGTGTGGACAGACACCGTGGTGCAGAATCGCGGACGCCTGTTCACCTCGAGCAAATGGCCTGACGACGGGTCTAAAACAACCTTCTGGGAAAGGTCAGCGCCTGATTGTGATGCACATCGACAGCGAGGATGGTTTCGCGACGGCTGCTTGGATGTATTCCGAGGCCAAAGACAGGCGACTACCACGAGGAAGATGGACGGCATCGCTTTGAGGGCTGGTTCATGACATTCTGCAGAAGTTGCCAGCTGGTAGCGTCATTGTTTTAGACAATGCATTACCATAGCCGGCGAGAAGAGAAATTGCCGACGACGGCCTGGAAGAAGGAAAAGATACAGGAGTGGCTCACAAGCAAGAACATCACCTACGGTGAAAGGATGATAAGAAGCAGCTTTGAGCTGGTGGCATCTGTAAAGTCACGCTTTCTGAGACCTCGTAGACAGCACAGCTGTAAGGGCCGGTTGCATGTACTCAGGCTCCCGCCGTATCACTGCGACTTTAATCCTATTGAGCTTGTGTGGGCCAAGGTCAAAAATGGCATCGTGCGGACAACAGACTTCAAGCTGTCCACGGTCGACATCACCTTGAGGAGAAAATCAAGCAGGTAACGGCGGAACACTGGAGGAAGAGCATTCAGCATGTGATGGACTTGGAGCAAGTTCAGACTTGACACGTCTGGGAGTGAGCACATTAACCCATCTCATCCAGCTGGGTGAAGACCACTGAAGAAAGCGACTCCGACTGCGAGCTGTCTGGCATTTAGCCACTCGACGAAGCATAAATCTTCTTATTAACGAAAGAAGAACAGCCTTTATTAAGGCTACCAAAATTTTTGCGGTGGGTTCGCAACAGAAACCATCCATTATGTGACCTCCAATAAATAATAGTTCCATTTATGCATATTCCTTATAATAGAAGCTCAATTCTGATAAGCAACGTCCTGCACACTTGTGAGATTTAAAGTGGCATAGAAACATTTAAATGCTGGCATATCTGAATTGAAACACTATTGTTAACCCTGATTATCGTTGGCAGGCTCAAAATGCTCATTCGGGCAGCCACCGTCGAGTTTTACGCGCCCCATAGTGAAATAGCAGTAGTCAGAGCACGCTTTATGGTTCTGTTAGCAGTCTGCACTGGAATCAGTCATGTCATAGCGAGTGCTGGTGAAATAGCAGCAGACAACACGAAACTGACAGCCACTGTCAGCAGCTTGAATGCCAAGGCACATTCATGTGGTTGCATTGTTTATTTTGTTATCTGGCTCACACAGTGCGAATAAGAGAATAACTATAAGACATCATTAGCTTATTGAGGCCCAAAATGCTCATTCAGGCAGCCACCGTTGAGTTTGACGCGCCCCATAGTGAAATAGCAGAAGTCAGAGCACACTTTATGGTTGTGTAGCAGTCTGCACTGGAAATTGAAGTGTTGTCATAGCCAATTTTCAATTTATAATGACTCGAGCAAGTAATGTGAATGCAAGCACAATTATTAACGTGATTAACTTTGCTAGCATTTTTTGTCATATTTACGTACCGGAAAAATGCTCAGCAAAGTTGAACGTGTTTTAGTGAGTCACTTAGTTCATTACAAGCCGTAGGCAAAGTGACGGACATATTCGGACAGTGATATTGGTGAAATAATAAATGGTGAAAGTTGCAAAAGCTCTCACAGCACTCCTTTGCTGGACTCCATTCACTAGAAAACTGCATTTGCAATGATGAAAGCATCAAGACAGGAAATGATACCCCACTGCACAATGTTATATATGTGTACCACCACATGTGACGGGCAGCAAAACCATCTGTTTATTAGGACTGAATGCAACAACATAGCAAGGTGCTGTTTCACAATATGGCACCTTTTCATGTGCACTTCTGGCAAGCTAACGTATGCACTGATGCATAAGCACATTAACAGGGTAGAGACAAGTAACTGTGCAAGCCACGTGATGCTTTTAACATTTCGTATCTTCAATGTTTCTGTTGTCACAGCTGATAAAACTTTCTTTGGTGCAAGTTGGTTAATCATGTTGTGGCAACAGCACAAGAAGCAAGGTCAGAATAGTAGGAGAAAACAAGCAAGGTGACAGACTGAGGAGGCAAGGTAGACCAGAGAGAATGGCTTAATGACATCGAAGAGGCCAGCCCTGCTATTCACAGGACTTGGTGCTTTGAATAGACGAGTTAATGGAATTGTAAAGAAAGACGTGGCTGCAGCATGCTTACAAGAACAAATGCAAAAATAAAAGGATAAAATAGGAATAAATACATACACGCACAGAAGAACTCGCATATTCACACACATGAACACAAACGCAGCGCAAAAACTAAGATCTAAAATACAAAAAGGGCAAAATAACAAATATAAACAAACACACAAGAAAGCACGCACACACATTTAACGCAGACGCGAGTAGAACTATTAGGAGTCAGTTCACAAGCAGCTGTGCCTACTTTGTCGTACTTTTTTTAATGTACATATTGGCTCTGTTGCCTTCACTGTCATAGGAATTTTTAGTAGCGACGTATCACGACAAAGCGAAAAGCTGTGTTGTGGGAAAGCAAGTCGAGCGCTGGCAGCACAGCTTATGCGCGATTGTGTCACAGCAGGCTTTCTACAGCTGGCGCGTGCAGTGAGCGAAGAGTTCTAAGCCACACAGCGACGCGAATTCATGCCAAGCTCCCTTGTAACGGCACCAGTGTATCAGTCATAATTTTATATTAGCATTGAGGCTAACATTAAGGAAAGAACACTGCTTCCAAACGCCTGACCGCTAACAATCCAATGACATTCTCAAGCAGCGCGTGTTAGTCACTGATTGTTAGCATTGGTGGAAAGCAATCAATCGACGGTGCTACACAACACTCGAACGACGCTGCTAGACGCTCGACTATCTTATCACACTGCTGCTGCCAATGATCGGTCGTTTGCACGCTGAGCTGGCAGCAACGAATCTTTGTGTTGGAGGGTTTCATCCGCGAACGCTTTTCTCATTTATCCTGATAATGGTTTTGCTCCATCACTTCACCACGTCCGACGAGAAACGCAGGGGCACAGTACACAAACACACCCGCCGCTCATAGTAGGTACCAGACTTTGGCAAACTCTCCTCGTCGTAACTTCACTTAGGAGCAAAACAAAACACCACGGAACAAACACGCACGATGTTTGTTTGCAGCGGTATGTTGCCGCGGGATCCTGTTTCCACACGAAGCACAGCGCAGCGTCACCGATGTTTGCTGCAATCTTTCTTCGCCGGCTCATGGCTCAGAACAAATGCACGCAGCACAAATTGTGCATCGTAAGCTCACAATATATTTCCGTCATGACAGACCACAACAAACAATTCGAATTCACTCTGACGAAGGGACACGCACAGAGCTGACGCGATTGGCCCAGTTCGAAGCGAGGGCGGCCATGTTAGGCATGTTCTCCGTCGGCGGGGCAACGTTGGGCAGGGACACCGGCCGTCCGCCACATGACGTCACCTGAAGTGCGCGCCTATTGGTGGAGGCTGGTGTGCATCCGCCTTTGAGGGGCAATGTCGCTGCCTTCTAAAGTTGTATCCGACTATAACTGTCACTACTACACAGAAAGCAGCAGCGTAAGATCCATATAATGGAAATTATTAAGGCAAGTTAAGTTTACCTGCATGACGCACTGTTAAGACACACTGCAATTCTTGGTTGAATGGCATATTCTGTTGCATTGGAATGATGAGTGACCTTTCAAATGGCTTCTGAATTAAGCCGTTAGTCACTCTGCAGCTAGTATATGTTCTGAAGACTAATTTTGTTAGTTTTAATAGAAAAAATACATTTAGTATATTATATAAAATACAGTCCTATAATGCAATAGATAATAGAACATAAACGATAATCTAGGTGTTATGCATTTCATCACAATACATCATTTGGCATTGAATTGACAATGGTTGGTGCAACTCTCATGCAATCAGGTTTTCATATAGCTGCAAAGGGTGGTACAGCTGGATTGCTTTGTGCTTGTTGTTGAATGTGCATGTGAATGTGACGACCTAGCAACCTGTTTTTCTCCTGATTTCAATAAGTACAGTAGAACCTCGTTAATTCGAACTCCGAGGGGATAGACAATCTGTTCGAATTAACCGGAGTTCAAACTAGCGGGGTCCCTTTTATTAGCGGCACTGGCGCACAATACCAATATTAAACGTATGCACTATGAAGTCGGCCCTACTGCATGTTTTTAGGAGCGCAATGTCGACAATTACGTGCTGCGCATGTATGGCATACGCAATGGACAAACAGGAATCCAGAGAAGCAGCGCGCACTATCGGGCCCAAATAGACCACTGCACGCAGCGCCAATCGTTCTATGCATCGTGGCGCGCATGCAGGAACGCGAGGCCACGACACCTCTCCAAGTGCGTTTATTTACACAGATCCTGCCTTGAAATAATCTGCAATTTGTGCCTGAGTCACCTTTTTTGGGCGCGACTCCAACAGCATCGACTGGAGTCTACTCATGAGCTCCAGCGCAGCCTCTGAATTATCCTCACCGGAAAGTACCGCGCTGTCGTTTTACAGAAAAGGACGGCACCCTTGCTAGTGTGCGAGGCCGCATGATTTCCGCCCGCTGCTTTAAACATGGCGCCTTCCGGTGTTTGCGGAGCGAGCACATGGTTATGGGTTTGCGACGCTACGACGGCTGACGCGTTAAACTTTGGCATTCGGCTTGAGATTGCATGAAAAGTAGTCTGTGCAGACGGACACTCTTGTTCGAAATAACCGTGGCACGTGTTTCAGGTTTGAATTCAGGAGAGTTTTTCCCCATTCAAAATACGTCACTTTGCCGGGACCAATGGGCCCGTTCGAATTTTCCAGTGGTTCAAATTATGTGACTGCAAATTAACGAGGTTCGACTGTATCTACTTTATCATTGAATGCTGCAGTGTTACACTCGCGTTCAGTTATTCTGTACAGGGAGTAGCCAAACCGTTTCGTATGTTGACCAAGAACAGAGTATGCAAGATGTTTGCTGTTACTAACAGCAGGTTTCTGCTACCATGTGAAAGCCTCTTCATCCAGAAAAAAAAGATCATGTCAAGAGGAAGCTTTAGCTCGGGCACAGAGAAAGAATAACAGGAGTTAAAACTATGGGCCAGCGTCAGCGTGAGCACTTGTGATAATGTCACGTTGGGTGAGGAGGAGACGCGTAGCTTTACACGTGCTATCGCGGGTGGGGAACGTTGGTGCAGCGCCCCTTGCGGGCCGTAAGGAGCTATTATTGTCCCTCGCGGTCGGAGCGGCACGCGTGGCCGCGGTCATGGGGGAAACAAAAAGTTCCTCTATGGCCGCGGTCTCCGACGGCGCCTGGCATCGTCTGCTACTGACTGCTTGCGCTGGTTGTCAGATCCAGCCCAAAAAGTTTTGCGCCTGCACAGTTTGCACTCAAGGGATAAAAGAAGTGTAGACTGTTTTGGTATACTATTTTTACCAGATTAATATTTAGGATCACATGCTTTTTATGTGGCAATAAGACCAAGAACTAGCGCACTTGAATGCAGACGATCTGCGATCGTAGCCAGGGCGGCGCACTGGCATTAAGCTGCGCGCGAGCAGACAAGAGTGCGCCTGCCGCGTCACGGATCTGCTGCATCGCTCGACAAACCGTCATGTGACCATACATCAGGCGTCTGATGTTCGGTAGGGGGCACTGTCACGACATCCGCTGCTGGGCTCCTGTGTGACATTATGATAACGCGGAAAGGAGCCGAGTTGTGCCTCCTAAATTATTCTTTATCCGTGGCTTGGGGCCTCCTATCTAATACATGGCAAAGGAGAAATCGTGTTTCTCGGTGAACCACTGCACCAAATTTGATGAGGTTTGTTGCACTAAAAAAAAAAGTTCAAATCTAGTGACTGTTGGTTGTGAATTTTTGATTTTGATTGTCAATTTTTTAATAAATTGAAAAAATCGAAATATTTCAGGAAACGCAACTATCAAGTTTACTACTCCGTAACTCAGCCATGTAAAATTATATCAAATTCTCTAAATTGCGCCTAATAGTACATCAAAAGCGGACAAAAGTGATATATTATGCATGGCTCACAAATAGACCACTAATTTGTCAGTGAAACTTTTGCAAGACCCTTGTAAGATCACGTAATATATAAATTTACATGTAAAATTTGTCTGCTTTGGGTGCTCTAATGGATGCAGTTTGCAGAACTGCAATATCTGTTCTAGGTGCTAAGCTACAAACTTCAAACTTGCCAATTTCTGAAAATTGTATTAAAAAATTCTGGCTCTAAATCGAAATTCCTTCCAACAGTCACTAGAATTTAACTTACTCTCTCAAATTCAATAAATTTCATCAAAATCGGCCCACTGGTTATCTTAGAAAAGAGTTTGTGCACTTTATATGTATTTGAATAGGTGGCATCAGAGTTGGGGCCCGAGCTAAGGCTTCCTCTTAATGTTTCACTGCAAGAAACACAATGTGAGACTGCATCAGTTTTCAACATGTTCTGTAGTCAGCAGCATTCCTAAAGTGAGGACTCTCAGTGTGGATAGGAAACATTGGGAGCAAAGCCAACTTTAAGGTGGTGGCACACACTTCACATTTTAGACAATGTTTGCAGATGCACAGTGCTCTCTGCATGCATTAGGCAGTGTGAGCCATATTGCATTAGAAAACTACTTTCTGCACTTTCGAATGACACTGTATAGTACTGCCTAGCGTTGCCTGATGGCAATCAAAACATTAGGAGCAAAAAACAGTGTTGCAGCTGTACTAGCCTCCGTCGTACTGCATTTACGGCAAAACTATTTAACATAACCAAAATGAGGTTTACTGTGCCAAGTCCAGTGCAAGTGCTGGTGCTCTTCTATGGAGAGATAGTGTGTGCAAAGCAATTGGAAAGTTATATAGGCCCCAATAAAATGGGCACAACAATAAATGTTTGGGCACAACCCCCAGGCCTCGCTGCCACGTCATCGACAACGACCGCAACACAGGCAGCTATCAAGGCGACGACATCTTCAGGATCGTTGGGAGTACCAACCCCGGGAGAGACGTGATGCGACTTCGGCGAGGAACCTACATAGTTGATGTCAAAACGTGACAACATTCCACTCAAGCAGCGACGCAGCCAGAGAGGCTAGAGTTGTCACTGTTAGGAGTGTCGGGATAAGACTGACTATTCGCCCCGAGATCTATGATGGCGGGCGCTCGCGTGTGACGTCAATGGGGAGACTCCGCTGCCGCGCACGGACTCGCTACGTGAAGGCAGCTTGAAGCTGTCGGCCGTCCTACTCTTCTCGAGTTTTTGAAAAGCGAGTCTGCAGGCTTTTTGACCAGTATGTATGGAATGTTTCAGGACACTATGCCCTGCGAAATCTAGCCGAGTAGTCACCACGCTGAGTGTAGATTGCTCCTGTAGTCGTCTGCTAGTCATTAGTGTGTATACGTGCGTGTACGGCGTTGGCTTCTCGCCATTTCTGTTCCATTTTCATGGTGCACTCGCAACGATTTGTCAGCCCTTTCTTGACAATGAACGACGAGATTTGGCCTTCAGCTAGGGTGCCTGCGCTGTAATAGCGTTTTCTGTTCAGCGTGTGCTGCGTGTTCGATCGCTTACTCCGTTTGCCACGGACATACCGATTTTGTTGCTGCCCAACGCGCGTTAAGAATATCATGAAAGAAGTTTGATGCCACTCTCAAGAAACTAAGTGGTCACTGTGGTACGTAATGCATGTGCTGCTCTAGCGGCATTGCAGCAAAATGTGATCTGGAACGTCTGATACAAGGGTGGATAAAATTAGTGAGCAAAACAAAATTACGCAGTCTTGGGCTGCAGTACTGACCTTCGCATAATTTTTCATTCAAACGAATTACTTCCACCGTGACACAGCTCACCCCTGCATGCTAGTCGGCTCAGCGTAACCCTTTCACGGCTGAGGCCTATGCACTATTGTCGGCTGTGAAGCAAATAATAAAATCAAAACTTCAAAAAGCAATTATATTTACAGACCCCCAAAGCGTCGTAAGAGCCTTGAAATCGCTCTGTAAACACAAAAATCCTGTACTCATTGAGCTCTATTCTGTTCTGTGTAGAGTGTATATATCCAACCAGCATGTCATTATATGCTGGGTGCCTGGCCATAGAGGCATCGAGGGCAATGTGCTAGCAGACCAAATGACCACGTCAATTACATCGCACATTATTAATCCTACAGCTGCTGTCCCTGCAACAAATTTGAAACCTTTCTTGCGTAAGAACTGCGAAGCCACTGGCAAGGCTTGTGGGATGCGAAAACAAATAAGCTTCACTTGATTAAGCCACAGTTAGGTTTCTGGCCCTCAGCTAAGAAAACACGACGAATAGATGTCCTATTCTGTTGTCTGAGAATAGGACATCTAAGAATAGGTGGAGTGATGAAGTTAGGTAATTTGCAGGCGCAAGTTGGAATCAGCGAGCGCAAGACAGAGGTAATTGGAGACCGAAGGGAGAGGCCTTCGTCCTGCAGTGGACATAAATATAGGCTGATGATAATGATGATGGCACCCACAGTTTTTTGCAGACTGGCGATGAACCACCAACCTGTGGTTGATGTGGTGAGAGGCTGACCGTCCTACACATCCTCCTGGAATGTCTGGAAGCCAAAACAGAGAGAAATTTTCCTCTAGCATACCGATATCATGTCCCTCTTTATTATGTTTCTTGGTGAACCGCTTTTTAATGCCAAAGCAGTCGTTGAGTTCTATAACGATGTGGTCCTGCATGTTATTAGCCCAATAAGTTCGTAGTGCGTCCTCTCTCCAGAGGATACTGCTGTGATAGGTTTTGTATAGCACATGCCTCCAGGCCATTGTGGTTCAAGGGCTCTGTTTAGGCAGTGGTGCTTCTTGCCAATTACGGCATCTTAAATATTTGAATATCGTATCATTCTTTCTCAATCAATTCTTCATTTTCATAGTGCACCTCATTAGTCATTGAAGCATAACTGCGAGTCGGCCTAGTTGGAACAGATTCATTTTCTTAAATTTTTGTGCGCAAACAAACAGGGACGAAGAAAAGGACACACAAGGACGAGCGCTTTCTAACGACTGATTTTTATTATTGAAGAACCACCGGCTTAAATACCCACAGATCTGCGCGATCCTGTCAATAGAACATGTCAAGAGCGCATAAAATAACGCTTGTCATGAAATGCCGCTACGCGGTCAGCATAAAAAGCAGCAATGTTCATAAAACAAGCACAAAAGGCGAAAATGCGTTAAAGATATGATGACAGGAGTGAATTCTCTTTATCTAACAATGAAACAGAAGGATGACTGATGCATTTTTCTTTTAGTTTTTCAATCCAGTGAGCTTCCACAATTTCTCTCGCGGTTTGATTTCTATGCCTAAACAAAATGGCGGTGCTTTCAAGACAAGGTGAGCACGCATGTTCTTCACAATGCATCGCCAAATGCGTACTAGGGCGACCTTTGAGACTAGACATGTGTTCCCTTAGTCTCGTGTTAACGCATCTCGAAGTCTGCCCTACGTACACATGACCACACGTCAAAGGAATGTGATAAACAACGTTCATCGCGCAATCGACAAATTGGTTCTTACGTGGATGTTTTATACTACATCCTTTCTTAGCATCATCCTTACTTTCAAACTTACTTTTGACCTTAGAACACACACTACCTATTTAGTTTTTTGCTGAAAACACACTTTTACTTCGTAACTCCCAGCCACCTTCTTAAGTTGTGTGAAAGGCCATGAACATACGGAATCACTGACACCTTAGAAGCTAAATCTTTCTGTCTTTGATTACTTTGCATGATTCTTTATCCTGTTTTAGTTTTTCATTAATCTAGAGCATGACGCCAGCATCACGGCGAGCGGGTACCCAGCCTTTCTCAACCGATTGACTTGTTCAAGAAATGCAATGTTTACAGTGTGATAACATGATTTCAACAACGCTGATCTGAAACATGAATTGACTATACCATTCTTCACAAGCCTGGAATGGTTAGAGGCATAGTTCATTAGCGGTTTTCCATCTCGGGGCGAGAATGACCACACACATGTTCAGGTAGAAATTCTACTTGACATCTAGAAACTGTAGCTTATTATCTACTGGTACTTCAGAAGTGAATGTCAAGCCCTTGCCCAGAGAATTAAAGGATTTTACTACTCTATTTCTGAAAACATCTTTGTCTACATGACAGCCCAAAATCAAGTAGTCATCTACATATCTGTATACCTTATACTACACCTTCTAAATCTTTTGCCAGCTCTCTGTCTATGCTTCCCAGAAAAATGCATAGGGAATTCAAATGCATAGGAAAATGCAAATTCTCTGGGCAAGGGCTTGACATTCACATCTGAAGTACCAGTAGATAATAAGCTACAGTTTCTAGATGTCAAGTTAGAATTTCTATCTGAACATGTGTGTTGGTCATTCTCGCCCTGAGATGGAAAACCGCTAATGAACTATGCCTCTAACCATTCCAGGCTTGTGAAGAATGGTATAGTCATTTCATGTTCAGGTCAGCGTTGTTGAAATCATGTTATCACACTGTAAACATTGCATTTCTTGAACAAGTCAATCGGTTGAGAAAGGCTGGGTACCCGCTCGCCGTGATGCTGGCGTCATGCTCTAGATTAATGAAAAAACTAAAACAGGATAAAGAATCGTGCACAAGTAATCAAAGACAGAAAGATTTAGCTTCTAAGGTGTCAGTGATTCCGTATGTTCATGGCCTTTCACACAGACTTAAGAAGGTTGCTGGGAGTTACGAAGTAAAAGTGGTGTTTTCAGCAAAAAACAAAATAGGTAGTGTGTGATCTAAGGTCAAAGTAAGTTTGAAAGTAAGGATGATGCTAAGAAAGGATGTAGTATAAAACATCCACGTAAGAACCAATTTGTCGATTGCGCGATGAACGTTGTTTATCAGATTCCTTTGACGTGTGGTCATGTGTACGTAGGGCAGACTTCGAGATGCGTTAACACGAGACTAAGGGAACACATGTCTAGTCTCAAAGGTCGCCTAGTACGCATTTGGCGATGCATTGTGAAGAACATGCGTGCTCACCTTGTCTTGAAAGCACCGCCATTTTGTTTAGGCATAGAAATCAAACCGCGAGAGAAATGTGGAAGCTCAATGGATTGAAAAACTAAAGAAAAATGCATCAGTCATCCTTCTGTTCATTGTTAGATAAAGAGAATTCACTCCTGTCATCATATCTTTAATGCATTTTCACCTTTTGTGCTTGTTTTATGAACATTGCTGCTTTTTATGCTGACCGCGTAGCGGCATTTCATGACAAGCGTTATTTTATGCGCTCTTGACATGTTCTATTGACAGGATCGCGCAGATCTGTGGGTATTTAAGCCGGTGGTTCTTCAATAATAAAAATCAGTTGTTAGAAAGAGCTCGTCCTTGTGTCTCCTTTCTTTGTCCCTGTTTGTTTGCGCACAAAAATTTAAGAAAATGAATCATTAGTCATTGCCATAATCTTATTACCTATAGATTTTACACACTTTACCGCGACTATTTTTAGGCCCCTTTACAGCCACACCTCATACTTCTCAGAATTCATCGCTCCACTGCAAGCTTACAAACACTGGCATGGCGCTCTTCGGCCATACCTAGTGGCCATGGTGGATGCATTGCATATCATGCATATCAAAACAGAGCCCTACAATAAGGGTTCTCATATTTCAAACGGTAGCGCCTTAGAGCATGTCCTGACATGATCTAAAATGGTCCTCCAATTATGTACATTGTATGTTCTTAGTATCTACTTGGGACGAACACACACATTCATACATGTCAAGTTAGGTTCACGGTAAGTCCCACAGTAGATGTTTAAAGTTCCTCGTGGCCATGGTGCTGTGAACGTCCTCAGTGCATCCCATAAAAGGCTAGGACGTTCCGATCTTTCCGGGACATCCACGGGATGTTTTGTGTGTTGGGTATGCTGGAAGTTGTTACATGTCCTCTTCGGAGCTTTCTACTGCAAGAATTTTTCAAATTGGTTCATTAGTAGCCGAGATAGAAATATTTAAGTGCCGCGAACCCATGATTTCAGGAGGCAAGTGCCACTGCCACAAGAAGAATCTCTCCACTTGCCCATCTAGCCTCCGCAAGCGAAATTCCTTCCCTGCGTTCTCCCATGTCGAAGCCGGAGAATCGCATGACGCATACGTCACGGACCTCGCCTCTTTTTTTTTCTTTCTCACTTTTTTTGCTCCGCGGCGCACTTCCAGTGACGGCCTCAAGCGCGAGCTGTTGCGTTTGTCTTGAATTGCGTAGCGCTAGATTTTGCGCGCTGTGCACGAGAACACCCGACTAGCAGTATAAGTCAGTGCTGCACGAACACTGAGGCAAGTGGATCACAAAGCATGATCACGCTCTGGAACACAGTAGAAAATGACAGCTTCATTGTTCACGTGCGCGACTGCATGACGTGGGAACAAGCAAACGAAACGGAAGTACATCTCTTGCATAGAAGCGTACTGTCCTGTGTTGAGCAATGTATTGATGAGTATGGTGCTGTTTCCTTCCAGAACGAGGCCAGTATTTCTTGCAGTCAGTTTTTAGAACTTGTAGAGCTTTATCTTAATTCCACTTTCATTACTTGGGATAACCAATGGTTTTTGCAGAAGAGCGGAGTTTGTGTCGGCTCCTGCATTGCTCCCATTCTTGGTGATTTGTTTTTATCCTATTTAGGCCGCGACGTTGGCACTACAAGTGCAAGGCACTGCAGTTTTTAAGATATTTAGATACATTGATGACTTTCTAATTTTTATTGACTGCTCTTCTGATGCCTTCATTCTGGAAACAAAGAAAGTGTTAGAAACGATTCAGAAGTGCTTGGTTCTCCTTCAAACTACTCATGATTGCCGATGGAGAGGTCTATTCGCTTTCTTGATCTTCATGAGTTGCCGATGGAGAGGTCTATTCGCTTTCTTGATCTTCGGCTGAGCTTTCAGAATAGCCACACATGTTGGTCGTGAGCCGCGAGTCAACAAGCCACTTTTGCCATATACGTCCGCACATTCTAAGCTTGTTAAGCGGGCCATTATCAGTTTGTGCTTCAAAAATGCCCTTAGCAAGTCTTGCTGCCATGTAGCGGACGCAAGTGTTGAGAAGCAAACTCGACGTTTGTCCTTGGCTGGATATCCTAAGCTGGTGCAGGTGTCTGTCGCGGAACGCATTTTAAGAGAAGCGCGACCCAGCATGCAGAAACCAGTTGCCGATGTCCCTCCCGGCAAATGCCCCAAAGTAAGTGCTGTACCCTATATGCACGGGATATCCCATAACATGAAAAAGATGGCCCAAGGGGCAAATGAAGAGTTCTTTTTTCTGCTCCCAACAAGCTCGTCAAGCTTTGCAAGTTGACGGATCCAAACTCCGTCCCGCCCGATAAGTGCACTAAGCATCACCGAAAAAAGTTTGTCGAGTGTGTTCACCATGTGGTGTACAAGCTCCCACTTTCATGGGAAGCAATATATCGGGCAAACTGAGTGTTGCCTCAATGATCGGCTCCGCAAACACCGGAATAACTTAAAAAATGGCACCGGTGGGTTCTTGGCGATTCATTGTTGCGGTCACGGCTGCAAACCTATCGAGGACGATTGCACGTTTGTGTCCTGTGGCAGGACGCAGCTCATCCGAGAAATAACTGAAACGCAGATGATTGCAAAATTGGGTGATAAGTGTGTTAATTTCCCTTCACTGGCTCTCACAGAAAAAGAACTAAGTTTCTTGGAGGCGCATCACTTGACTCATAACTATGTTACACGAATGCACAACCCTATTTTTTTTTCATGTAAGCACATGCGCAGTCTATACTGCTTCACATATATAAACCGATTCAGTGGCACAATAAATTTAGTTTGCGCTTGGTGTGTGTGCTTCTCTCACGTCCATGTCTGTTTGTTGTGTAATAATACTTGAGTAATGGATTACCAACTTGCCCGGAATGCTGCTCTCATAAAGCTTCAGGATTTACTCTGGGCTGCCAACCGGCAGATGCCAACTATGGCCACTACCTGCATGGATGCTTTACCTGGGAGGCTCCAGGAAGGCAGTTTCTCAACTGGGATGCAGAACAGACTACGAAGGGCACCAGAATACATCTTAGTGTTGGATAGATGATGCCCAAACTGCAAGAACTTACAGCATGTTTGGTCACATCATCAAGTTGATATTGCACGGCTGGCATTGTCCGTAGCTAATGGTTTGGTGTACTGTGGCAACAGAGTGGTCATACCAGCCAAAACCCAAAAATGTTCACTCCGCTTACTGCAGAAAACCCATCAAGGATCATCGGCAATGAAAGCCGTGGTGCAGTCTTTATTCTGGTGACTGGGACTAGACCGTGATATAGAGCAACTGTCAGCACAGTGCCAGAACTGCGTGCAAAATTTGCCCATGCCAGCAGTGGACCCATCAGTTCATGCGCCTAAAACAAATAAAAGTGCTCTTGCATTCACATACAAGTGGTCGTGCACTCTCCAAGTGGATAGACGCCATGCCACTGAAACCCGTGAACACTACTTACACAATAAGCTGTTTGTGAAGTACCCGCATCGGTGTGTGATAACTGCACCCAGTTTTCTGGGTGCAGTTTGCTGCATTGTAGAAAACGGCAACATTGCACATCTGCAGACTCTATAGCCACAGTGAAGGAAAGGAGAGCAGAATCTGGTGATGAGGTTGCTGTTAGAACGCCTCAGAAACGTGGAAAATCTCCTGCAGAGTTACTGCTGCGATTGTGAATCAGATCTCGTTTCGACACCCATTTTCCGACGACTGTTGCAGGTGCTGCCAGAGTGAGCCAGGACTGGCTGGCATCACAAGACGCCAAAGTGTACGTCTGCAACTATGGCATGGGCAAAGTGGATGCCTCGACATGTTGCATCCACTTTCGGTGCGTGGATAATGAATTTTGAAACACCATCTGGCATTGTTTGGCGACCCATTGACCAAGTACGTCTGCCTACGTTCCCGCCAGAAGTCCAGTGAGCTCAGAGGTGACTAGCTGCCCCATGCTCTGTGATGGCACAGCCTCTTGAACGCTTGCTGCACAAAGGAAGCTGGCTTCACACAGAGAAACGTACAGTAGTTCCAACATTTGTGCTCGATACTTTTCTTCAATGGGAATAGAAACACTGCATATTCATCATTAGTTTACCACTTGGCCCTCGCGCTGTGGCAATGCAACAGCAATCAACAACTGCTAAACTTTATATTTTGTGCAGGTCATGCATCGACTCAGTTCTTTAATACGCTGCACAAAATGATTCACTGTCTGCCTGTAAAATAATGATGCAAAATACACCAGAGAGAGAGACTGAGTGAGTCTACCATTTGATGACCCATGATTCCAAGCCATGAGTAAGTTTGTGAGTCTGAGTGACTCAGGAATGTGGATGGCATTGGTGGTCAAATTGCGATAGCATACTTGAATGGGCATTGGAGAGAGGGTGCGTTTCTCAAATAACTCGTGGCTATAGAAATCACAGGAGTGGCCACTCGAGGCCTATTGGTGAGTAAGGTAGTCGCTAAGCCTGGGTGAGCTCTAATGTATATTTTACTTTTGCCAACCTCCACGGGCTGCCGGGAACAGAGAGGATGGATATCTCTTCAATGCTTCATTTTTCTTTAGTGCACACTGCCAGCCTTAGTGAAGGCAGGCCTTGCATGTCAATTCTCCCGAAGGATAAGAGGATAAAAACCATGAGGAATGCACGACACAACCTGCAAAACCCTGCAAGACAACAAAAACATGACATGCAACAGCATTAAACTACCACGCCTAACAATGAAGTTGCAAACAATTTGTCGCCTGTTTGGTTCTGTAAAGCAGTGCTCCCACTCCTGCGCAAAACAAATTTCCTTTGCCATCCTGATAAAAAAAACGATTTTGCCGAAGTGGGCCAAAATTAGTGACTGCAATACGTGTGGCCGCAGTTTTCTGCAGACGAGCATAGCGTACATAACTAAAGTAGCCTAATAAATCAAACTTAACTTATCTGTACGTCACCGACCGATAATTCGGGCTCGATGGTGACTGCCTAAAAGTCCGAAATATCGAAATTTGCCAGAAAACATGTGACATTATTCCACGAGTAGCTAAAAAAGTGTGCCGTATTCTCGGATAACCATTTTCAGGCATACGTTTACTTTCGCAGATTTCACGTCACTAGCGTCGGATGCGTCGGCATCTATTCGCGATGGCATTCTTGGCACTGTGCCAGGAATGCTATTGTCCGTTGATGTGTCCAGTGCTAGTCACGCGAAATGTCGCGGAAGTGAAAGTACAGTACCCCGAAACGAACCATCCAAAAATAAAGCCAAAGTTTGTCAACGTATTGCTGCGCACACGTCCGCTTGCGTAGGACCTGGCCAATGTGTGTCTCTATCATCATTATGCTGCCGCCACACATAGACGAAAGTACAATCAATGCATCCACTGAATCTTCAACCCCTGGCAACATAACAGGACCAATATTTTGCAGCGATTCCTTTTTCAATGCTACTCCTTGAGCTTCGGTAAGAGCAGTGCTCCGCCTGCGTTATCAATGATGTCTACTGCTTGTGAACTGTGGGTGATAAGGGTGGCTTATAGAATCAAGCGGAATGTATTGCTACGAAATCGCGGCTCAGAAGTAGACAGTGCTATCATTGCCAAATGACTGCGCATTTTTCAGCAACAGTCATTGTCCTCGTCGGCGCAGATATAGAGAGTGGAGTCGGCTTGAAGTCGCCGGGACTGTGTCGCTACTTAACAAACGCAGGACGTGCAGAACCAACACCGAGGGACTCGTGAATGGCTTGCCAGGGTTCGCTAGTTTCGGTTTCAAGGAGTTGTCGGCAACAAGGCTGATGACCATGCTGCGGCGATGACAGAGGCGTATCAAAGCCAAAATACAGCTATTTCAGCCCAACTCAGCTGCAAAATTAGCATGCAGTCGTGCAGGCAGAGTCCGAATTATTGAACTGCCTTAAGGTGTCCAAAATTTCGGTCGTAGTTATACATTAAATTTAGGGACCAGGAATGTGCCTTGATGTAGTCTGAATAATCGAGCTTGTTTGAATTGGTGGTGCCCAAAAATGCGGTCAACGCCAGTTGTCAATCAGCTAATTGCTGACAAGGCTTCAGCTTACTAGAAAAGCAGGCCTGAAAAGTGCCTGGTGTGTCTAAAGCAATGCTTGAGCATTACGAGGGGCTCATCAAAGCCGGCCTGGCTCAGAGAGCATTGATGACTCCAATGCCTTTCTGGCCAAGGTTTCGACTGATGCTAGCTATAGATTGCTGAAAACATGGCTAAGCTGACAGCTGTCAACAAAAAATTCATAAGATGTAAAAGGCAACGTCTGAGCAGCTTCACTCCTCAAAACTAGTGAACAAGTTTGTTGTCTTCATTTAAATTAAGGGTACTCAATTTAGTTCCCTTTCTTTTGTATTTAGAGCAGAACAAACATTATTTTACAGCAAGCAAATACTAATGGAATAATGCTTGTCAATTTAAGTGTTGGAAGTAGCCTAGGACGTGTCCAGCGGTCGGCATTTATTTGCTCCAGAGTACTCCGAAATCAGTATTTGGCTGCTCTAAACTGCTCCAGAGTTAACATTTTCTGCTCCAAAAATTGCTACAAATCTCAGTTTGTCAGTGGCACCACTGGTGAAGGCATTTCTTGAAGGGCAGTAGTGAAGCAGTCAGTCTTGTTGCAGCTCTTCTATGCTACTGATGCCCGTGCACTAGAGAAAGTAATTCTTGGAGCTAACAAATGCTTTAAAGTTCTTCAAATTACGAGCAACCCTATGGCAATACGGTTCTGCTTCAGGCATCTTCATTTCGTGCCAAAAACTAGTGCCGCTTGGTTTTCTAAAGCAAGGCCGCAGAATTGATATCAGCACTAGGCTTGGTGGCCCGCCGCGTGCAACCTTCTTAACTGCACAACAAAGCTGTCATTTGCAGAATGTATGCAGGATTTAATTAGAGCAGATCTAAACACCCCAACGCAGTGGTGTGTTTCGAGTGCAGGACACACGGCAGTAAATCCTTAGGGTGCACATAACGATACATCTATTAGGCGTGACCTTCTTGTAATGATAGCTGTAAATCTAAAGCTACAGTTTGCCATGCTCTGGAAGCTCATGTGCAAAGGTTGAACCTTTGCCGTGTGTCCCAAAAGGAATAAAATTTCAGCCAAAGAGCATTCTTCGTTAACTGTTCTATCAAAACAAGACAGTCGTCCACAATAGATAAATATTGTTGCAGCACGCGTGAGTGAAGAACGATGACCGGTGAACGTGCTTGCGGTCCCGGTTGAAAGAGAAGAGGAAGACGCTGAGTTGATCAACCAGCTGACCGCTCTTGCGCTCACCTTCGCGACCTACAATAACGGCCCCCTCATCCGTAAGGGTGATAAACGTCTCCTTCGCGTGTAACAGAGTGGTGGAAGTGCTGGGTACGCGCTCACAACAACGGAACCGTCACTGCTGCAGCTTCGTCGAAGCCGTCGACTTGCCGGCCTCAGCCATCTGCCGGACCGTCTTCGACATGCCTGAAGAGCGAAGAGGGCAGCGCCTAGCAGTCACTGCAATACTACCGAGCTCAACCCAACATCGGAGGAAAAGCGGGAGAAGATGCCGACGAGTAGCTCGTCCATTACAAAGGGTGAGCAAGCCAACGGGTGGGATTCAACCGCTCAGCTCACCAATGTGGTGTTCTCCCTGACCGACACCGCACCCGTGTGGTACGAGAACCACGAGGACACGCTTACGACGTGGAACTTTTTGTTGAAGAGCTCAAGGCGTGTTTTGGGGACTCAGTCGCCAAAAAGAAGCGTGCTGAGCAGACACTGTCGCAACGGGCACAACTACAGTGAGACATGCACCCGTACATATTTAGAAGTTTTAAAGCTGTGCAAGGTGGTCAGTGCTCGCATGTCCGAAGAAGATAAAGTAGGACATTTGCTGAAGGGAGTGGCTGAGAACGGTACATTTCTCATCGGTAAAGAAAGCCTAAGTCCGTGTCCGACGTCCTTCGGCATTGCAGACCTTTGAACTGAAACGCTGAAGATGCGTCGGATTACGCCAAACTTTGGTCGGTGGCAAACGTTACGACGGTTGCCAGTGTGGACACGAGCCCTTGCCTCGACTTCCTTCGACCATCCGACAGATTGTCTCGAGGAACTTTCCTGCCGCGAAGAGATGTCGCGTCAACAGTTAACCACCATGGCATGTACACGTCACGTGAGGCTATGACTGCGCCACATTCGGCCCCCACAGTCTCGGATGACAACACGCTCTCCGACTCCGCGCTATGACCGACGCGCTCAGCACACGCTTCTCGACGCCTGATGTATCGTCATGACACACGCCATGAACCAGCCCACTACACAAGGGAAAATGACAATGTTCGGTTCATCGACGAACAACGAAGGTTTCGACCTCCCCCGGTATGTTACTCTTGCGGTATCCCGGGTCATATCTCTCGGCTTTGCAACCAGCATATGACCACGTGGTATGGCCAGCCCTCAGAGTTTTCACGGCCTCCGAATGGCCCCATGTGTCCTGTGGCCAGCACACACATCGTCTGGCGACGAGTATTGGCCGTGCAGCTCCCGGAATCGCTCCCCGGCATCTGACAGGAGTTTGACGCCCCCACCGCATCTCGTGCTTCCCGTTCTCCCTCACCACTGCGTCGCACCACGTCCCCTTCGTCACGGAAAACTAGCTAGCGCGGCCGATGGAGGTGAGGTCGCTGGAGATGTGCTACTGACAGAAATACCTCCTGTGTTGATGCTGAAAAACAAGTGCGCGTTTTGTGGATAATGTGCCTGTGATGGCCCGGTGGACACGGCGCAACAATTTTGTTATGAGTGTCTCCTTTAAAGACGTGTTAGGGCGAAAAGTCATGTTCAGATGGGAGAAGCTTCAAGGTTCTGTGGAGTGAGTGGCGAGCCGTTGCAACCTATTGGTGTGTGTAGTGCTGACGTGTTTTTGGGAGGCCATTATTACGACAGAGTTTGTGATTATTCCTCGGTCGACCCATGATGTTATTCTTGGCATGGACTTCTTGCGGGAGTGTGGTGCCACTGTTGACTGCCGCACAGGGAAGGTATCATAATTGGTAGAATGCCGTCAGCCCTCCTGGAAAACCCTGTAGATCACGAAACAACACTGTGTGTTTGTGGCGATACGGTCGTACCTGCATCATCTACCGTTTGTGTTCCCGTTGTCTGTTGCAGCGCCGATTCTGACAGCTTCGATGCTACCGTAGAACCGATGCACATGAACCGTCTGAAGAAGAATGTGTGGTTCCACATTGTTTGGTGTTGATCGAAGGTGGACGCGCTGGCTTGTGGATCGTAAACTGTTCTGCGGAGCCCGTGATACTACCAGATGGCTTGAAATTAGCCTTCGTCCGGGAACACGCATATTTATCTGTGGCTGAACTTACAGAAGTACCGCAAAATCCTGATGGCCACAGTTCGGAAACGGCCCTTTTGTCCATGATAAATAAATCTCTCAGCACGAGTAAACGCCGAACGTTTGTGGGTGTGCTTTCGAAGCACGTCTCGGTATTCGACTTTGCGCAGAAGGACAAAATACCTGCAATCCCCGCGTCGCGAACCCGCCATACCATCAACACGGGTTCAGCAAATCCGATTAGACAAAAGCCATATCGCGTTTCACCATCAGAGCGCCAGATTATCAACGACTAAGTGCATGAAATGATGAAAAGAGGAGTCATACAAGAGTCAGCGAATCCGTGGGTAGCTCCAGGATTCTTGTTAAAAAGAAAGATGGATCTTGGTGATTTGCGTCGACTATCGCCAATGAATGCTGTAACAAAAAAGGACGTGTACCCACTCCCACGTATTGATGACGCAATCGACTGCCTTCATTCTGCCTCTTACTTTCCCTCAGTAGACTTACGATCCGGCTATTGGCAAATTCCGATGCACCCTGAAGACAAGGAAAAGACTGCCTTTGTAACCTCTGACGGGCTCTTTGAATTTAATGTGATGCCATTTGGACTGTGCAATGCTCCGGCAACTTTATTGGACACTATTTAGGTTATTTAGGCATTTAGAGATTTATGGACATTATTCTGCGCGGGTTGAAGTGGAACATCTGCATGTGCTACCTCGACGACGTCGTCAGCTTTGGCCGCACCTTCAGCAAACACAACTCGCGTCTGGATATCGTCCTGAACTGCATCAGAAACGCTGGCCTAGTTTTAAACTCAAAGAAATGCCACTTGGAGACCGCCAAACCTTGTGTTTGGGCACCCGTCGATAAGGATGGCATCCGCCCTGATCCCCAGAAGACAGCCGCCGTTGAAGCGTTTAGTGCACCACGCTTTGTCAAGGAGCTCCGCAGTTTTCTGGGGCTTTGTTCCTACTTCGCCGCTTATCCCTAAGTTTGCCGACGTCGCGTATCCGCTGATTGTCTACTATGAAAAAGGACTCCCTTTGAGTGGACTCCGTAGTGCGATTCTTCTTTTCGTCAGTTGAAGTTTCTGCTGACCACGACCTGTTCTTCAACACTTCAGTCCTTCAGCTCCGACGGAACTCCATACGAATGCCAGTGGCATAGGTATTGGCGCCGTCCTAGTTCAACGCCACGGGGACCGCAAAAACGTGATCGCATATGCAAGTCGCTCATTAAGTTGGCCCGAGCAGAATTACACTGTTACAGAACAAGAATGCCTCGCGGTGATATTTGCGGTTCAGTGGTTTTGTTCTTACCTGTATGGACGCCCCCTCACAGTTGTCACCGACCACACTCATTGTGTTGGCTTGTAAATCTTCGTGACCCTTGTGGCCGCCTTGCACGCTGGGCGCTCCGACTACAAGAATATAGCTTCAGCGTCTCTTATAAGAGTGGTCGACGACACGCTGACGCGGACTGCCTCTCGCGTATGCCACTTAGCACTACGGACTGTGACGCCGACGACT
Organism: Dermacentor silvarum; assembly: GCF_013339745.2. Classification (NCBI taxonomy): domain Eukaryota; kingdom Metazoa; phylum Arthropoda; class Arachnida; order Ixodida; family Ixodidae; genus Dermacentor; species Dermacentor silvarum. Next base: position 73,962 of record NW_023606193.1, read on the forward strand.
TCAATCACCTTGTGGTTCTGTATCGCCGAGTTTTCCAGACCTCGACTGTTTCAAAGCCGAACAACGAAAAGGCACTAAATTAACACCTCTCTCACCGCTACGACCGCCTCTACTACAGCAAACAATTTCTGTGTACGTGGTGGACTCCTATATAAGAAGAACTTTTCCAGCACTGGCGTACGTTTCTTCTAGTGGTGCCGGAGAGTCTTCGCATGGCGATCTGAGTGCTATGCACGATGACCCTACGTCGGCCATTTAGGTTCGGCGGGACGCTCTACCAGATTCAGGAACGCTTTTATTGGCCTGGGATGCGACAGTCTGTTGAGACGTATGTGGCCAGCTGCACGCAGTGTCAGCGCCACAACGTCCATCTAATGCTCCAGCTGGTCCCCTGCAGCCGATCCCACCTCCAAGCACACTTTCCAACAAGTGGGCATGGACTTCGTGGGACCTTTTCCGAAATCAGCCAAGGGAAATCGGTGGATAATTGTTTGCGCGACTACCTCACACGCTACTGCGAGACGGCGGCCGTGCCCTCGGCAACTGCCCTGACGTTGCAACGTTCCTGCTGCGGTATGTCATCCTGCGACAGGTCCGCCTCGCGTAATCGTCAGCGACCGTGGACGACAATTTACAGCAGATGTCGTGGAGGAGCTGCTTCGTTTGTGTGAATGCCACTTGCGTCACTCGACACCATACCATCCACAAAACGAATGGCCTTAGGAGCGCACCAACCGAACAATTATAAACATGCTCTCTATGTATGTTCATCCGACCACAAGAACTGGGAGACGTACTGCCTTTTATCACGTACGCTTCAACACCGCCAAGCACGAGACTACGGCTATAGCTCTTTCTTCCTGCTGTACGCACGGCCATCCCGGTACACGATCGACACTATTTTTCCTTTCTGTACTCACGAAAATCCCACTGTCGCCGAGACCCTCGCCTTGCCGAAGAGGCGCCGTATTGCTCGTTTACGCACTTTGGCATCGCAGGACAGATCAAAAGCACGCTACGACATTCGCCACCGTCCAGTGACCTAGCCCTGGTGATTTAGTGTGGCTGTGGACTCCTGTACGGAAACGCGGGTTATGCCAAAAGCATTTGGCCACCTACGATGGACCGTTTGTTATTCTTAACAGACTCACAGAAGTCACTATACCATAGCTCGCCTCACAGCGAGTGGTAGAAGAGCTGCCAAGACCCAAGTGGTCCAAGTCGCCGCTTGAAATGTTCACGTCAAGGCAACTGGATTGACGCGCCGGCGGGCTTCGTCTGCGAGAGGGAGTGTTGCACGTACGTGAGTGAGAAGAACGATGACCGGTGAACGCGCTTGCGGTCCCGGGTTGAAAGAGAAGAGGACGACGCTGAGTGATCAACCAGCTGACCGCTCTTGCGCTCACCTTCGCGACCTACAATAAACGGCCCCCTTCATCCGTAAGGGTGATAAACGGTCTCCTTCGCGCGTAACAATACGAAAACATTTTCACTATTTAAAAACACTCTTTAGAGTGAACATGGTCCACATAAGCATCAGGTCTTTTTGCTCTGGTTGGAAGGTCAAACAGAAGTGCTTAACGTTAGGCCTATCGTTTTTCGTTCCATGACTCTTGTGCAGTCCTTAACTGTTCTTGAGCTTCTTTGTAACCTCCAAGTTTCTGCCCCATATGTTAGTACCGGTAGAATGCAATGATTGTACACTTTTCTTTTCAACGACAGTGGTAAGCTCCCAGTCAGGATTTGGTAATGCCTGTCGTATGCACTCCAACCCAATTTTATTCTTCTACTTCTGTAAATTTCCTTCTCATGATCAGAGTCCCCTGTTAGTAATTGACCTAGATAAAATACTCCTTTACAGCCTTTAGAGGCTGACTGGCGATCCTGAATTCTTGTTCCCTTGCAAGGCTATTGAACATTGTTTGTTTTCTAATCTTCAACTCATCTTACACTTTTCGGTTAAGGTCCTCAATCAGTTGTAATTCATCTACATTGTTGCTGAATAGGACAATGTCATCTCCAAACCGAAGTTTGCCGAGATATTCGCCGTTGATCCTCAGTCCTAAGCCTTCCCGTCTAGAGTTGAATACTTCTAGGCATGCAGTGAATAGCATTGGAGAGATTGTCTCCTTGCCTGGCCCCTTTCTTGATAGGGAACTTTCTACTTTTCTTGTGAGAACCAAGGTAGCTGGGAATCCTTGTAGATACTTGCCAAGATATTCACGTATGCCTCCTGTACTCCTTGAGCAAGGCATACTTATCAGAAAAGCATGTCTTTTTAAGTTATTTCATCATTACACTCTGAGGATTCTTCAGATTGTGTAGCTTTGGTTTATTGCCGCTCCTATGTGACTGCCTAAAATTGTTATGGCAAGCTAAATTAAATTATTCATGCTAGCATGGCACACATATTTGTTAACAATATTTAAAATAAAAATATAACATTTTTACATGGTACATAAGTACACTTGGATTTACATGAAAAAATTTGCTCTATAAAAAAAAGTCATAATCTGTATTCGTACTCATTGTGAAAATTTTTTTTTTTCTGAACTTGGCGTCATACGTGCAACTAGACAAGCCAAGGAAGCATACTACGAGGATATCTTTGCAAGTGTTAATAAGCAGTGGCCTGATGCTGCTTGGAAGGCCATTAATGACATTCGGGTGGGTGCAAGGACACCACGCCTCCAGCAGTGATGAGACAAGAGCTTGCTGCTTGCTTGAACAGTCGCTGTGTGAACACGCAGACTACCCCTGTACTGAATAACGCTGCCGACATGAAAAGTTATCATAGAGCATATTTCTTTATCCTACTAACAAGTGCAAGGTGTTTAATACGCTTATGTAACACTAAGGCTCTTGACATTGACAATTTGCAAATTAGACTGCATTGACAATTTGCATTAGAATGTATTGCCATTTATTGTTCCTGTGCTTTCTCACATCTTTAATCTTATCCTTGAGGCTGGAATTTTTTCTGCCGAAATGAAAAATGCTTAAGTGCCTGTGTATACTAAGCTGGTGACCGAAATATGCATCTAATAATTGTCCACTATCTGTGCTCTCCGTGTTTTCTAAAGGTACTGAAAAGCGAATTTTTCTTGTATGTCAGATTTTTTTGCAAAGGAAAACATTATCGCTACTTAGGCTAGTTGCTTGTTGAGTGATTGCAGCTGCGAGTCAAAGCAAGGACAACACTGGACAAGTTCACGCATTTTTATATGGGGTAATCTTTTAAGTTTTACAAAATTACCCGTGGCAGTCCTTGAGCTGAATTCAAAGAGGCAGACATTACTTGCACGGACAATTAATTGATGGCAATTCACTAATCATCTAATTACTTACGGCACATATTCCAATGTACAAATTATAGTCCGAGTTCGCAAGGATATCCACTTGGAACAAATTTTGAGGTGGCATAGGTTTTGAGATAAGTGCGTCAAACTAGTGGTAAACATGGCAGTGTTTTACTTAATTTTTTAAGTGAACACTCTTGTATGCATTAGAGCACAAAAGCAACTAGAATGCCATGTAGTTCATAGCACACTTTGGCAATACTAAGTATGATAAGTTGAAATATGTTTTGTAGTGTGGACTCTTCTGCTGAATGTTGTGTATCCTGAAAATAAGTGAATAGCCTTGGAAGCTCACGGCTACAATTTGTAAATTGCAATATGTGCCATAAAGTAATTAAGAAGTTAATTAGTGATTTTCATCAATTGATAATGTACATGTTTCGATTTCGTGCAAATAATGTCCGCCTCTGAATAATCCTACTCTAGGATTGAATCTGCCACAGGTGATTTTAAAAATTCTGTAAAACTCGGAAAGGATCACCGGGTATAGTGCACTGATATCAGCAAGTCAAGACATGGCGTGTGTAAACAGTGAAGACATTCACCAAAGAGCAGGAGAGGATTCATTCAGTAGAATTGATGGTGCATATGTCGTCACCAATTTGCTGCATTGTGAAGGCTTCGATAATTTCCCTTTCTTACCTTTGATTAGGATATGATGCTCGTGCATCAAAATTTGGTTGAACTGGCCTGCTGCTTGTGTGGCTATGTTCTGGGATGGCTGATTTGCTTACAGTTACGGTTATGTTAACGCATCTCCCGGTTTGTCCTATATGCTATTTTCCACAGGAAAGTTGAACACAGTGACTTACTTTATCACATGCTACAAATTTTGTAACGTGCTTCACATTGCACTCGGGATAGATTTCTGGATGCCATCCTAACTGTGTGGCATGCGCCAATTAATTTGCCACGTGCCGGGAGAAACCATAGGAATGCTGTGTCTGTGTGCAATCTTCTTTAGTCCATGCTACTCTTTTGTTTTTTCTTTGGAACCGTATCCGTATTATGTTGATTTTTCAGTTTTCAGCCAAGCACGCTATCAAGGCATCTGGGTACCACTGGCTTTAAGTCTATCATTTGGTTCATCAAACTGAGAGCCACAGCGTGGCCACAGGAGTTCTTGCAACTGCTCAGCATGCTTAAATATGCTAACCTTCTGTTCTAACTTAGTGTCCCGAGTCATAGCTTCTTTCTTTCTTTTCTTTATTGATGTATTAGGACAATATAAGATTGTCCTAGGGGGCACAGCTAAAGGCACATTGCCTGACTGGGCCGTGCCACCCATACAGCAGCAGCAGCAGTATGACAGCACAGAACATTTTAAAGACACATGTGAAATCAAATATAACTTATAATAAACAGATTGATCGCACAATTCAAAAAAGGAAAAGAAAAAAAATGAAAGGCAAGTACAACTTTGTACATCTTATAAGCATTTGAAGCGAAAAAATAAATGAGAAGAATGATACACCGCAGTAAACCAAGATCAAGCAAAAAGTTAGGTAAACAAAACAATATTACGTAATCTGCAAACACTTGTAGCCCAGAACAACAACAAAAAAATGGTTTTGAAGGAATATACATGATAGCCTAACTTTGGTTTCTTCTTCTGCAAATAATAATTTTCTTGCCACTTTTCTAAAAGTTTGCTTGGAGGTTCCAGAATTTAAGAGATCTGTAGCCAGAGCATAGTCGTTTAAGAGATGAGGAATTGCACGGCGAGTTTTTGTTCACCATATTGGTTCTACTGCGTGGGTAACTACCAGACTATTTCTGAATTATATCCTGTTCTTCTTACGTGGTATTTTGTTTGGAAAGAGGATTTGTCTACTGAAATTGCCGGAAAATTTCGAGGAATAGTTTATAAGTACAAAGGTTTTGATGTTGGCAATATTTTGCATTTGCTATAGAATGGTTGGTGTTTTCCATACGTCCTAAGCTTCCTATTGCACGTAGTGCACGGTTTTGCAGTGTTTGAAGTGATAAGAGACACTATGTTAATCGAGAATGTATGAGGGCATTGTAAATGTTGAGTTTCACGCTTATCGGTAACAGATATCTCAACCTGGTTTAGCGCACTACAGCATGAGCAATACTATTTCTGAGAGAATCTACATGTGACGACCACGACATGTCTTCAGGAATATGACCTCCAGAAATTTGGCTGTTTTTGCCTGTTCGATCTTTACTTTATGGAATTGCAGCTGAAAATGCGAGTGAGCCATCATTCCTTTTGATTTGAAAAGTAAATACTTAGTTTTACCAATGTTTAGCTGAAGCTTGTTTGCATTGAGCTACATATAATTGCTGTAACCAGAAGTTAGCCTGTTCAAAAAGGTTTTGTATCTCAAAAACTTAAGCTTAAAAACCCCCCCCTCGTCACGGATTCAAAACATTATCACCGATTCACAGTTTGGTTTTATGGAGGATAGGTGATCAAACGTGGCTTTGTTAACTTTGAAAGAACTGAAAATGGTTTACATGTGGTATTCTTGTTCAGTAAAGCCTTCGACAGTCTTGACCATCAGATCTTCGCTTCTAAGCTCGTGTCATGCAGTAATGTGGAAATCCCTAGAATTAAATCATACCTGTCTTGTAGATGCCAATACATGGCCGTCATTAACCAACACTCATCACTTTTACCGATGACGTGCGGTGCACCGCAGGGAGGCATACTCGGCCCTCTTTTATATATATATATATATATATATATAGGAAATTAGAAGCACAACTTCGCGGTTATCTTAGGTTATTTACCCAACAGTTTCGGTCATTGGACCGACCTTTTTCAAGAGATACAGGAAATTCTATCAACAGTCTTTTTATATCTTCAGGTAGAGAAAGAAGGCGCTAAAAAAAAGTGAGAAAAGAGAGATAGAGAGAGCAAAAAAACCAATAATTTTAAAAAATCCCAGGGAGAGAGCCAATGGCAGGGAGATTACTTGTTGGTAACGGGGTTCTTCACGACGCGTGCTTGTCATTATCGGCAGTGGACAAGTGCTTGATACGGTCCCCATTATTCGTGCTTTTACACGTGAATCAACATTTTCAGCGGACACGCCTTTGTCACAGTCCCCATTACACGCGCTTTTACGATTGACGACGATGCACGGCGCATTGCCGTCATCAGCTGCAATGGACATTTCATTAACAAGGTCGCTGTTAAGCGTGTTTGACATGCACAATTGACGGACACGCCTGTCATGTTAAGTTGAACATGCAAAAAAGAGAGAGAGAAAGGAAAGACACCAAGACCTGGTCGTGCCAGACAAAGAAAAGGGCAAAACACGAGAAACACGAAAGAAGAAGAAATAACCTGCCAATATGATAGTAACAGCGTGGCGAAATCAGCATGAACTTGAAAAGCAAGGGCAAAACACGAGAAACACGAAAGAAGAAAAACCTGCAATATGATAGTAACAGCGTGGCGAAAAGCATGAATTAAAAGCAAGGGCAAAACACGAGAAACACGAAAGAAGAAATAACCTGCAAATATGATAGTAACAGCGTGGCGAAATAAGCATGAAATTAAAAAGCAAGGGCAAAACACGAGAAACTCGAAAGAGAAGAAATAACCTGCAAATATGATAGTAACAGCGTGGCGAAATAAGCATGAATTGAAAAAGCAAGGGCAAAACACGAGAACACGAAAGAAGAAGAAATAACCTGCAAATATGATAGTAACAGCGGGCGAATAAGCATGAATTAAAAGCAAGGGCAAAACACGAACACGAAAGAAGAAATAACCTGCAAATATGATAGTAACAGCGTGGCGAAATAAGCATGAAATTAAAAAGCAAGGGCAAAACACGAAAGAAGAAATAACCTGCAATATGATAGTAACAGCGTGGCGAAATAAGCATGAAATTAAAAAGCAAGGGCAAAACACGAGGAACACGAAAGAAGAAATAACCTGCAAATATAATATTAACAGCGTGGCTAAATAAGCATGAAATTAAAAAGCAAGGGCAAAACACGAGAAACACGAAAGAAGAAATAACCTGCAAATATGATAGTAACAGCGTGGCGAAATAAGCATGAATTAAAAAGCCAGGGCAAAACACGAGAAACACGAAAGAAGAAATAACCTGCAAATATGATAGTAACAGCATGGCGAAATAAGCATGAAATTAAAAAGCAAGGGCAAAACACGAAAGAAGAAATAACCTGCAAATATGATAGTAACAGCGTGGCGAAATAAGCATGAAAATTAAAAAGCAAGGGCAAAACACGAGAAACACGAAAGAAGAAATAACCTGCAAATATATAGTAACAGCGTGGCGAAATAAGCATGAAATTAAAAAGCCAGGGCAAAACACGAGAAACACGAAAGAAGAAATAACCTGCAAATATGATAGTAACAGCGTGGCGAAATAAGCATGAAATTAAAAAGCAAGGGCAAAACACGAGAAACACGAAAGAAGAAATAAGCATGAAATTAAAAAGCAAGGGCAAAACACGAGAAACACGAAAGAAGAAATAACCTGCAAATATGATAGTAACAGCGTGGCGAAATAAGCATGAAATTAAAAAGCCAGGGCAAAACACGAGAAACACGAAAGAAGAAATAACCTGCAAATATGATAGTAACAGCGTGGCGAAATAAGCATGAAATTAAAAAGCAAGGGAAAAACACGAGAAACACGAAAGAAGAAATAACCTGCAAATATGATAGTAACAGCGTGGCGAAATAAGCATGAAATTAAAAGCAAGGGCAAAACACGAGAAACACGAAAGAAGAAATAACCTGCAAATATAATAGTAACAGCGTGGCGAAATAAGCATGAAATTAAAAAGCAAGGGCAAAACACGAGAAACACGAAAGAAGAAATAACCTTTCAAATATGATAGTAACAGCGTGGCGAAATAAGCATGAAATTAAAAAGCAAGGGCAAAACACGAGAAACACGAAAGAAGAAATAACCTGCAAATATGATAGTAACAGCGTGGCGAATAAGCATGAAATTAAAAAGCAAGGGCAAAACACGAGAAACACGAAAGAAGAAATAACCTGCAAATATAATAGTAACAGTGTGGCGAAATAAGCATGAAATTAAAAAGCCAGGGCACAATAATGTGGGTGGTTCGGTCCGCTCCCCACTGGGGTAGTGGGCATTCTTTCGACATCACACACGTGTTCGGCTTGCCTATGCGGGGATTCAGTTCTGATTTTAGCTAATTTAACTTATGCACAAAGAAACGAGAGGTTTCCCATGTTAATTTATGCCGTGCGTGATTGTTCTAAATTTGTGGATAAAATATGACTCTTTGTTCCCGTTCACGAGAAGAGCGGAAGCCTGACTGGAGAAGAGTGACACGTATTTTATCAAATGAATGCTCAGGCAGACTGATATGTTTTGAAAATGGGAGATGTGGTAGTGCGCGGGTGTGAGCTCTGTGGTTATTTAGACGGAGTCTGAACACGGTTCCAGTCTGGCCTATATACTGTTGGTCGCAGACTTCACAATGGAGCATGTAGATCACATTGCTGCTGTCACAATTTAGAGGTTCCTTAATTTTGAATGTGAAATCAGAGGAAGCAGCCTTAGCAAGACAGGTTGAAGTCATGTGCTTACAGACCGTGGTTGTTCTAGCTCTGACGAGGATATCTCTTAGATTCCTTCCCCGGCGATAGACAACTCAAGGTGGCTCTGTGAAAATTGAACACAAACGTGGCTCTGCTGAATGATATTAAAGTGTTTGGCTAGGATGTTGTTCACGGTGCGGTAATGTAGATAGATGAGCAGGTGAGGATAAGGTTGGTTTGGTTTTTGATGGCGGGGCTTTGAGCCCGTCAAAATTTCATTTCTGTCTAAGGCTTATAGCGTCATCAACAATACGTTCCAGGTAGTGCTTCGCCACCAGGGCCGTTCTGAGTTCCTTTGCATGACATTGGAAGTCTTTCTCGTCAGAACAGATGCGGCGGTATCGGTGGGCCTGTGAATACAGGATGGCTTTCTTGCAATGTTGTGGATTACCATAGATGAGGAAGATTACCACAGATTACCATAGATGAGGAAGAAGTCGCAGCAGAATTGACACTGGTGCGGACAGCTCGGTTATGCGCAGAGCTTGCGTCAAAGTTACAGAACGTTTTTACACAATGGACTGGGTCGTAGGTCCGTACTGCTGGAGGTCATCTACTAATTCCCGTGGGCAGATGCACTGCTTGGGTAAATTCGTGGACTTACGTACTTCGGGGTCTTCGAATGCCCAGCTGCTCGAGGGACTTGATACTCGGCATGACTTTCTACAGGTGAAGAACCATAATTATCCTGAAAAATCGCGCGTGACATTTCTACGTTAAAAGCCATAGCAAGCGACGAGAATCGCACCGAAAACGCCTTGTGCATCGTCGCGACAGCATACCGGTACACCAAGAAGCAGCCTACTGACACCTTGCGACGCAGTTCGACGGCTATGATGGCATCGTCGAGGCAAACATTCCGTTAATGCTTGAGCGGCCTCGTTCACTTCACCCAGACGCTCATTGCCTGCTGACGAACTTCAGCAACGAATATCAGCACTTACACAAGGCACAGCTGTCCCTTCCTCCATGAAATTGCGCCTTGACTGATGTCACCTCACTAGAAGCTGCTTCCCTAATTCATCGAAAGAGGTCACCTGAGCGATCGCATTCAGATTAATTAACTCCGGCTTATCGCAACGACAAAACAGCTCTACTCACCTTGTCAAGGATTTCTCTGGCTGCTTCTCTACCAAGTCTAAATACGGCGCACCTCCGTTACAAAGCATCGCATTCCTACGGACGAGTCAGCATGCCCCGTTCGTCGGCATCCATACGCATTGCGCCCACGGAAAGGGAGGTGATAAAACGCCAGGTTCAAGATGTTAAATGACGTGATTCAGTTGTTCATAAGTCCATGGGCGTCACCCGTCGTTTGAGTTAAAAAGGACAATACACTACGCTTTGTTGTAGACTATAGACTGCTTTAAGGGATACGGACACAAAATCTGAAAATTTTACGAAAATGCTGAAAATGAATCCTAGTGTGGTGATACCCGAAAAAAAGTAGTCCCTTAGCTCATTTTTGAGCCGATGGCGTTATTTTTTGCGTTTTTGTGAGCGCTCCCTCGCCGCCGCCCGACCCGCGGAGTTGGAAGACGTGACGTCACGACACCCTCGTCGGATAGCCAGCCGGCCGGCCGCGGTCATTCGAAGCGCGCCGACGTCACCATCGCGAGCATGGATTCGAGTTCTGGTGCGTCTACCAGCGATGAGTACATGTCTGAAGACGAGGACCATTCCAACTTGGCAAGAATTATTACCGCTTACGGTTACAAGCCTTCCGTGTCAAGCGACGAAGAAGAGCAGGCGGCCGTGGAAGTGCCGGCCAGGTTTTCGCGAACCGTAGCGCGAAGATTTCGCTCTGCACCAGACACTTATGCAAGAATTATTGGTCATTTCCTGCGAAAATTTTCGGCAGTGGCATAATCGTGTTGCTGCCGAAGATTTACACCAGCAGCGAAGTAGAATACACTTGGTTACTGCAATATTAGCTGTTTTTGTCTGTTTGAGCTCTGCTGCCACCAGGTGGCAGCACCATACAGGCCGCTCACGCTTACAGTTCCTCCCGAACGCCCCAACCCGTTTACCCGATTACCGGACAAGCTAAATAGGCAGGTATCCAAAGTTTACGCACCTTCTCGTCTCTGGTAAACGTGTGCGACAGCGTGTCACTACCGACGATGCTGTTAACAGCAATGTCTGGGCATTTCCTTCCGCCACGACGAACGCGTCAATACCGAGTGACGACCGCGGGAAGCCTCATGTAAGACGCACCACCTGCGTGGAGCGCTGACAGGGATAGTGTTTCAGACGGTCCACGTGCGAAGATCGCCGAAAGGGGTTAAACAAACGCTGCAAGAGACCGACACCCCTGGAAACACTGCAACAGCTGTGGCCGACCTTGGCTGTGGGTGGGTGTTATGACGTCAAATTTCAGCTTCTGCCGGTGGCCGCTTGGAGGCAAGGTGCAGCAGAAAATCGCAAAAAGAGATGTTTCTTTGTTCTTTTTTTTCAAAGCAGCTTGTTGTATTCGTAATTTGTAATAGTGTCACCAAACGCGACGTTTATCCCCTGCCACGGATCGTTGACGCTTTGGACCGTCTACGCCACGCCTAATTTTTCACCTCATTGGATCTTAAGTCAGGGTGCTGGCAGATTGAAGTAGATGAGCGTGACTGCGAAAAACGGCATTTGTTACTCCTGATGGATTATATGAATTTAAAGTCCTCCCATTTGGCCTGTGTTCCACACCTGCACATTTCAGCGGATGATGGACACTGTTCCCTCAGGAGTGAAATTGCAGACGTGCTTAGTCCACTTAGACGACGTTGTGGTGTTTTCAAGAACGTTGATGGGCATCTGAACGACTCAAGAATGTTTTCCTCGCAGTCAGCAAGCAAATCTGACTATCAAGCCTGAGAAATGTCATTTTGGCTTTCAGGAGCTAAGTTTCTTGGACACGTAGTCAGCCCCCCGCGGTGTTCGGACGGACCCGAGAAGCTAGCTGCCGTCGTTGAATTCCCGCGCCCAACAGACAAGAAGGCAGTTCAGTGATTCTTAGGTCTGCGCTTACTACCGTCGTTTGTCGAAGGATTTTCAAGGATCGCCGAACCATTAACGAGACTTAACACGCCAAGATGTACCCTTCGAGTGGACGGAGAGCAACAGGAAGCCTTTACAGAATTGCGGAAGCAACTGCAAAACAGCCCCCGTACTCGCATTCGAAGGCTTGAAATCCACCTAGACGCCAGCAACGTGGGGCTTGGTGCTTACTCGTTCAGTGGCAAGACGGCTCTGACGAGTAGTAGCCTACGCGAGCCGCAGTATGACAAAGGCGGAGGCAACTATTCCACGACTGAAAAGGAGTGTCTAGCGGTCGTTTGGGCCATCGGCAAGTTCCGACCCTACCTTTACGGCCGACCTTTTCGCATAGTAAGTGACCACCATTCACTGTGTTGGCTTGCGAGTCTTGGGGACTCTTCAGGCTGCCTCGCTCGGAGCCTCCACCTTCAGGAGTACGACGCCACAGTGGTATATCATCCGGGCAGATGCACGGCGACGCTGATGCCTCTCACGTCCACCTATACTTGGAAGCCAAGTGACTTAGAGCAAGATTTCCCATTTTTGGTGTAGTAGACACTGTCGAGATGGCTGACTTCCAACGTGCAGACAGTACATTGCTTTCCTTCATCAGATACCTTCGTGGAGCCGACGTTGTTTTCCCACGACCGATGTCACGAGGTCCGACTTCTTACTGCCTCCGGGACGACGTGCTCTACAAAAAGAACTTCGAAAGCAGCCAAGAAACGTTCCTTGTCGTCCCAGTTTCACTGCGCGAAGTGCTGCAGGCGTGTCATTACGACCCGTGTGCTGGACACTTGGGCTTCGCCAGGATGTTAGCGCACCAGAAGTATTACTGGCCTCAACTGTTCTGTCCGTTCACCGCTACGTGAGAAGCTGCCGTGATTGTCAGCGGTGCAAGGTTCCACCTTTGAAACCTGCTGGTCTTCTGCAACCCCTGGACCCTCCTCCAGCACCATTTCAGTAGGGGGAATGAATCTCCTCTCCATCTCTCCGTCGTCTGCAGGAAAGAAACGGATAGTCGTCGCAACGGACTACCTAACGCGGTACGCGGAAACCAAAGCTGTGCCCCGCGGAACCGCCACAGAAGTCGCAATGTTTTTTGTCCATGAAATCTACGTCACGGGGCCCTTCCATCTTAATCACCGATCGAGAAACTGCGTTTACTGCTGTCTTAATGCAGGAGATCGTCACGCTGACCCACACCAATCATCGGAAAACCACGCCATAAACTAATGGACTAACCGAGCGCCTCAAAGAACTATGACCGATATGATCTCGATATACGTTGACGCAGAGCACAGTCCTGGTACCAAATTCTACCATACGTGACATTTGCATATATACGGCTGTGCAGGAAACCACCCGATTCACACCATTTGAACTGGTTTATGAGTGCTGTGTAACAACACCTTTAGACGCCATGCTCCCGGTCGACAACGGAACAAGAAGCGACAATGCTGACGACATTGTCCAGAAAGCTGAAAAAACTCAACAACTTGCTTGCAACCGCATCCGCAACCAGCAGAGTGCCGACGCCCACCATACGAACCCGGTGACTACGTTTGGGTGTGGACACCTGTCTGTCATCAGGGGCTGGCGGAAAAAATTACTGCGCAGATACTTTGACCCGTACAAGATCGTCGGGCGACTCAGCTACGTGAACTACGAGGTCGTCCCCCAGAGTACTAATATGAGCTCAAGCCGACGGCGGGCACGAGCCGAGATTGTGCACGTGGTACGGATGAAGCCGTACTGCGCCGCGAAGAAGTGCCCCTCTGGTCACCCACGCCCTCTGTCACCCTTTACCCTCTCCGACTGGCGACGGGGCGGTCGCTTTTCATGTTGGGGAGGAATGATGCGAAGTAAGCTGCCCACTACAGGCATCGATCGTCAGAAGTCGGCTGCCGACTACAGGCACAAGATCGCCAGAGAGAAGACGACGAAGGGCGCAGGTGTGCGGGCGTTCTTATAAGTGTTGGCCATCATTAGACAGTTTTAGTTTAGCGTGGTTACCGGAATAGCGGGCGTACCGGAATAGCGGGATCGAAATGCGCATGTGCAGAACGCTAACGAACCATAACCGTTTACCGTGCGCACGCTATTTCTCAGAGTTAACGTTACCTGTTAGCGTGTTTACGTAGTGTACGTAAAACATGGTGGCGGTCCCGGCCGCCCGCTTCGAACTGAATTTGGAGTTGCTGTTGAATAATTCACTTCGTTGGTAGGAAATGACTGCGTAAATGGCTTTCGCTTACCTTCAGGCAGGATCGACAATATTTTTATGGATAATTTAGCAGAGTTTTCGAGATCGCTTCTCATTTCGAGCGCGCCTAAGCCTAACGAAAGAAAGTTTCTCCGAGATGTGAGCGCCACCTGTCGATAAGTTGGGAGATAGGCGCGACGACGGCATATGGCCTCTGAGATGGGAGGATTTCGGAGGCTATGGTAGACAGCTTGTACTGCTTGTCTGTTTCGTTGCAGATCTACGGACAGGGGAAGTAAAAATACAACGCGCTCCTGGCTTCCATTACGCTGCTTATCGCACTTTCCGGACGCACACACACACATATCTTAGGTGCCCTATGTATGCGAAATTCAAAGCGTAATGGAATAGCGTCCCGCGCGTAACTACGCTATCACGCTATACTAAAACACTCTTTCTGCAAAGTTCGTTGCGGAACGGTAACGCTATTTCTCGTAACCCCGCTATTACGCTAACGCTAAACTAAAACTGTCTATTAAAGAATACTGTTCTCTTTCGGCGAGCTCGAGTGAATTATCTTCGTGACAATATGCAAATGCCACGTAACTGGGAAGAAACAAGGTAATGTTGCATGCTGTCGCTTGGAGATACTCAAATTATTTTTTTTGCATTTTGCGTAATTACATAATTAATCTTTATTAATTAATCAAATTCTCAAATATTATTTTAGATTGAAAAATGTCAATGAGAAAATTGTAGAGCAACATGAAAAACTCCAGACACAGCTTTCTGTTGCTCAATACATGCTACATAAAAGTGTTTTTCCGAGCGTGAAAGAAGCCAGCGAATACGCGCAAGATTGCCGCTCGACTGGCTGCTCGAGGCACTTTGCGTGTATTCGTGGACTTCTTTCACGCTCGGAAAAAGACTTTTATGTAGTACGTATTGAGCAGCAGACAGCTGTATCAGGAGTGTTTCATGTTGCTCTACAATTTTCTCATTGACACTTTTAATCTAATTATAATATTTGAGAAGTTGATTAAGACTAATCACGTAATTAGACGGAATGCAAAAGACAATGAGTATCTCCAAGCAACGGCAACAACATTACTTTGGTTCTGTTCAGCTACGTGGCATTTGCATATTTTTAAATCTGGGTGCATGAAAGTTGGGACACCCTGTATATTGAATTAATTGAATTCAAATTAATTCTAACAGAAAATAGGCTGAGTAATAAATTCTAGAATAGTTCATTCTTGGGCTAGTTGGTTTTCCATAACTGAACAAGTAACTTGGCGCAATAAAAACAGACACAAGAAAGGCAAACAAAGACAAGTGCTTGTCTTTGTCTGCCGCTTCTGTCTGTGTTTTTTATTACGCCAAGTTACTTGTTCAGTTATAGGCTGAGTAGATACATAATACATGTATGAGAAGCAGACGATAGTTTCTATGATATGAACACATTATAAAACGATTCTGTCATAGGGAAACCGGGAAAAAGACCTGTGGGAAAGCAACTGTTGATGTGTGAGGTCTGAAAAAAGTGTATTTGTCATGTTGTCACAACATACATTACAGTCATGTGATCAGCATTGTAGCAACGGGCGTTTCTGAACCTGAAAGTTTCGACGAGCCTTCACTGTCTAACCTGAGCCTTGTCCAAAATTTGAGTACCACATTGTCATGTAGGACAAACAAGAAGCGGTCCTCGAGACATGCAAACGCGAGACGGAAGTGTGGTTGGCTCCAGCCACGCTGGGACTGTTTGTTTGACGTAGCACTAGCGCGCACTGTGTCGTACGACGTCAGTGTGTCCATAAACTCGTGAGCAATCTCATTCCAAAGTAGAAGACGTTGGCTATTTGATATTTACAAAATATGTGTTCGCCGGAAGTCCCGATGCGTTGTGGATGCATGGATCGGCGGTTCACTCTATGGCGTACCAAATGCCAACTTTGTTCCAGGATGCTTCGCGTGGTGCGGGAGCGGCGCTCGGGCCTCGTGCTGCTGCTGCTGGCGTCGGTGGCCGTGTGGTCGCGCTGGTCGTCGCCGCCGCAGGAGCCCGGCCCGCGCGGTGTGGCAGCAGGCAACGTCGGACGAGCCCGGCCGGCTGGTGGACCGGCGCGACTTTGCGTTTGTGCTGGACAGCAGCCGCTGCCGCAGCCACCGCGACCTGTTTCTGGCCGTGTTCGTGCACTCTGCGCCGGCGCACTTCGGCCGGCGGCGCGCCATTCGCGAGACGTGGGGCAACGCGAGCGCCCTGGCCGCGGCCACGGCGCGCGCCATGGCGCTCGTCTTCCTCGTGGGGCAGGCGGCCGGCCTGGAGGGCGCCCTGCGCGCGAGAGCGCCGCGCACGGCGACCTGGTCATGGGCAACTTCGTGGACAGCTACCACAACCTGACGTACAAGCACGTGATGGGGCTCAAGTGGGTCGTGAGCCGCTGTGGCCAGGCGCGCTACGTGCTCAAGACGGACGACGACGTGTTCATGGACCTGTTCCAGGTGAGCGCGGAGCTGGAGCCCCACGCCCCGGCGCGGCTGCTCATGTGCGGCCTCATCCGGCGGCCGTACGTCAAGCGCAGCCAGCGCAGCAAGTGGCGCGTCAGCTTCCGCGAGTATCGGCCACACCGCTACCCGCCCTACTGCTCCGGCTGGGCCATCCTCATGTCGCCCGACGTGGTGCGCGACCTGTACCGAGCTTCGGCCGACGTGCCCTACTTCTGGGTCGACGACGTGCTCGTCACGGGCATCCTGGCGCAGCGTCTTGGCATCGAGCACGTCGACCTTGGGCCGCGCTTGGCGCGCGATGCCCGCGACGCCCGTTCCTGGCTGCGTGACGGCGGCCCCACTGCTGGGTCACCCTGACCTGGACACCGAGCTCGTGTACCGGCTCTGGCAGCGCACCAGGGAGAACGTTGACGCTGCTCGCAATAAAGGCTGATGTTGCTGCAGGGTGGGGGGGGGGGTGACATCAGCAACTCCGGCGTTCTTTTTAACTGTCCAATGGCGGGGGTTCAATTTGGGTTAGAAAGTAATCAGTAATAACTAATAAACGAGGTGTCGAAACGGGTAGCTGCTTCGTGTGACCTCACGATGAGTCGATGACGTCAGAGCCTACACTACTGTAATGTACATGTGCAGTACGCGTGGCGCTAACGCCCAGAAGGCGAAGCGTATGATGTGACACGGGGAGCTTTTACAGCCCTTTCAAACTACACAGCGTCGGTTTCAGCGACAGTGTGAGTGCTGAAGGATCGTCGTTTGCTTTTGACCAGCCGCCGCCGCGCGAGGTATGCCCAAGCTCAACGGCATTGTGCTGCGAAAGAGAATGACCGACGTCTGTCGAAACGATGATAGTCTGCCATCGTCTCGTGGAAAAAGGAGCCAGCTTTGTCGTTTCTGGGCGAAGTGGCGGTCTAGTCTCTCAAGTCACACAGGGTGGCCAGTAAAAAAGCCATACATTCGTGGGCATGGGTCGGGAACACGCAACCAGTCTTCAAAATTTGTTTCAGGAAAACTAAATGAGTCGCAGCCATATGGTTAGGCACAGATAATCAAGAGTGCAAAAGAGAACGTATATTCAAAATTTTATTGAGGACAGTGGACATCGAAATATCGCCAGAGTTTCCCTTTAAGACTGCTTAGGTGTGGGAATGCGAAAGCATTATGATCCCTTTGGTGGAATGTTTCCGATTGATGTTTTCGACATGCATTAAAGTTCTTTCTGCCGATTCTGTGTGTCTCTTGGTCGCAGCTTCGCTTCGGGGTCCATCGCCGTAGACACAGCACCGATGAAATCCGAAAAGCAAGTGACGCGCGGGCGCGCTCATTTTATACACATGGCACGGCGGGTCCTCCCCATTGGCTGCGCCGTCGCGTGCCCAGTGACGCACGCACTAGGCTACACCTTTAGTCAGCCAGGTGGCTGTGACGTGTGCAGTGATGCATGCACTAGGCACACCTTTACTCAGCCAGAACTGTGAAGCCACCGTGGGGTCGGAGAAGCACGTGCTCATCTCACACCCCAGAGGCCCGGGTTCGATTCCTACCCAGACCAAAATGTACCATATCTTCAAAGCCATTAATTTACATTGTTTGCAGGAACCTCCCTGAGAAATTTGACGTCAATCTGAGCATTTTTGATGTGTTTTTACTCTCTGTGTCATCACGCCGCCGCCGGATTTTCGTACAACGGGGTATTAATGCTTTTGCATTAAAACCGCCCGTTCTATGCCACAAGTACTGAAAAATCGCTCAAAGAAGCTTGCAGTTGTGATGGCCGTCTCTAGTACCAAGCCATACGCCTTCAGACAGAAGAGGATTTAAAAGGAACAGCTGGGGAATACGAACGGCAGGTTGGTTTTTCATACTTTGCAGCGTTTCTTGCTGCAGCTGCTGCTCACTAGCTTTTTGTTGAGTCGTACTTCATACCCTGTGATGTTGTCTAACGCTGAACTGTTTAAGAAAATTGAACACCTCGAGCTAAGTGGTAAGCTTGATTCTCTTGTTGAAAATCTTGCAGCTAAAATTGTAAACAAGTTAGAAGATCAAGGTTTTGGCATTCTTGCCGCACTTGCTGACAGTGTTCGTGTTATGATCGAGTGATCAGTATTTTATTTTCAATACTGCCAGTCTCGAACGAGATCACAGCAGGTGGGCATTCATACAATTCCAGCAGGAGAACAGCGATGAGCAGCCTAAACAGTGGCCAAGAAAACAAAAGGGGAAATGCACAACAGAAAGGTGCCACACGTTTGCAGTTCCGTTAAAATTCGCTGTACACAAAACGGTGTAATCAGTTTATTGAGTTGATTACAGAAATGACAGCACTAAGTGTGGTTAAGGTTCGCCAATATGATCGGTTTACGCATTATCCAGTAGGTTACAGAAAGTTGAAAAGCGAACTGTTATAGTGTAGACCGCTTATAACGTAAGTCGCAAATATCCGCGCTATAAGCCGTACCGCATTTGCGCGGACACAGCTAAAAGGCCGTCGCGGAGCATTTCAACCAACCAGGTCATAACTTTGATGAGCTTAAACTTTACATACTAGTCAAATTTCCGTTCTGCGCGAGACAGAAAAATAGAGAATCGTACCTCATCCATAAGTTCAATACATTGCAACCAATAGGCATGAACGTTTCAAAGGGAGCCTTAGAATCTATTCGCTATGCTAACTTCAAAGCGAGGTAACAGCACTTGGTTATCTCTCATTGAGTTGCTTATTTTTTTATTTTTGTTATTCGATTGTCAATAATAATCCAACCTACCTTTGCTTTCACGCATTCCTTTGTTCTTCATATTTTTGCCCCCCCCCCCACCTTTTTTTACTTTATTTTTTTCCCACAAGCACCATTTTTCTGCTGCTACTTTTATTCTCTGTCAGACACGATAGTTCACTGACCTCCAGTAGAGCAGATAACCCCCTCCCCGTCGTCCAGGCCCCTTCTACATAAAGACGAGCCTCAATGACACGTCAACCGGCTAACACACGCGCTGACTAAAATTCCTTCACGGACTATCAATAGCGCATTATCTTTCTTTTAAATTCTACACCCTTCGCTAACACACTCGCTCGTTACCTCACCCACCCCACCGCCTTACCTTCTCTCCACTTTAGTAGAACCCTGCCTATATAGGTGTTTCAGCGAACACTTCCAAAATTTTAAAGGTTGCCTGTGGCAGATAGCAGAATTCTAGTTCATGAGCTGTTTACTACTCGAAGAGGCGGACATTACTTGCACAAGAATTTGAAATGCATCATCGAATAATTAACAAAATTTCACCAATTAAGTTTTTAACTAATTACCTGATGGGCTATATTGCAATTTACAAATTGTAGCCGTTGAGTTCGCAAGGCGATCCGAATCCACTTGGAACGAATTCTCGGGATGACACCAGCTTCGAGATAATAACCGAACTTGGCGGAGAAATGCATTGGCGTTCCAGTTAGTTTCTTACCGAAACGTCGCTTTATGCATTGAAGCACAAAATTAACTGGAACGCCAATGCATTTCTGCGCAAGTTCGGGAATTAATATCTCGAAACTGGTGTTAGCCTGAGAATTAATTCCAAGTGGATCCGCCTTGCGAACTCCGCGGCTACAATTTGTAATTTGCAATATGGTCCTCAGGTAATTAGTTAAAACTAAATTAGGGAATTTTTGTTAATTATTCGATTATGCATTTCAATTTTTTGTGCAAGTAATGTCCGCCTCTTCGAGTAGACCAGCTCATTACCTAGAATTGGGTGGGCTATCTTGCCACAGGCAACCTTAAATAAATTGTGAAAGTGTTCGCTGAAACACCCTGTATATACTGTGCTGAGGAAGCATATGTCGCCTTGAAGAAGACACGTCCACTTGTCGAAACGTTGGTTCCTGCTCTCACCTTGTTCTTGTGTTACTCATAGTCTTGAATTTCCATCTCCTGCATTCCCCGTCTTTCCCTGGATAACCAAAAGTATTTTATTGCGATAATGGACACTCCGGGCGCATTTCTGCCGTCGCTGCCAGCGTGCTCTAGGTTCCGTATTCGCTTACTAAATAAGTTAACAAGCACGGTGCCACGCGCGCACAAGCAAACATGAACACATCTCCCTCGTTGGCTGCGGAGACGAATTGTCAAAACGCTCGAGTGACGATGCGCGGCGAACGAATTGACCTTCGTGGTATCAAGCCTCTCGCTTCAACGCGACCTATAAGCGGCGAAAACACGGCGCGCGGCGGACTTTCGCCGTCGCAGATTGCTTTCAAGACGGGGCCAAGGCGATCGTATTGCCGAAGTGGATCGTCCCTGATTACGTCCTGCTTTGGTCCACTGAAACCGTTCCGCATTGCTTTGCTGCCGAAGATCCTCTCCTTATGTTTGCGCCAGTCCCGAACGCAAGTTTCGGATTCTCCGAATGCCCGTGATGCGGCCCGATTTCCGTCCGTCTCCGCACACATGTGTAAAGGCGCCTTTTTGAAGGAAAGAGCAGGCTTCGTCGTCGGGGACGGACAACCTTGATACAAAGAGACAATGCGTCAGCTCATCTTTAGGGTTTCTTTTCCGTTTCGTGTCCATGCACCCAATTCCGCGTGCCACGCGCCCTCCTCCAAACCTCGTTCTCGTCGGCTTCTATGCGCCGCACAGTGTAGCAGACGACGCTACCACTATACTTGAAACGCGTTTCAACACTCCCGGCGCGAGATGTGCTAGGGGCGCATTTCTAAAGGGTACAAACGCTGCACTGGTCGCGAGACTACCTGGTCGTTCGACAATTTCAAGCGACGGGCACGAACTACCCCCAGCACCAGGAAAAGTATCCACTACTTTTCCCAGCTTCCAGCGAACTCTTGGCACATTTTCATCTTTTATAATAGCCACGTCATTTGTCCCGATTTGTGTTTGAGCCATCGCGGGTGTATTATGGGCGTTTCTGAGTAAAATCAGATACTCTTTATACCACCGCTTGCAGAAGCGTTCTTGAATTTCTTGCCGTTGAATCCACGTTTCAAGCAGCTCGATCAGTATGTGTCGTGGTTCAGCCTCGAGTGCTTTTAAATTGGGAAGGACAGTGAGCCTCCGACCGTGCAAAAAATGAGCGGGAATTAACACTTCTGGTTCATCCGGTGTAGCATACAGATAAGTTAACGGGCGACTGTTTGTGGTGGCTTCGACTTCCGTTAAGACAGTGGCTAATTGCTCGTAATTGATAACGATGTGCCAAGAGCCTTTCGGAGACTGTCCTTAACAGGTCGAACCATGCGCTCCCAGAACCCACCCCCCAAGGAGCGCTTTCTGGCAAAAACTTCCATGAGATGCCATGTAAGCAAAAATAGTCTCCAACTGCACTGCCTCGTAAGAGTTCATATAACGTACGAAGCTCTCGCGAAGCACGCTTAAGGCATAACGCATTGTCAGAATAAACAACACGGGGGTAGCTAGCCGCGGCGAGAGGTGAATCGGTGAAAAGCTTCCAGAAAGCATTCAGTGTTAGCACGTGTTACAAGCTCTAGATGAATGGCTCGTACTATGGCACACGTAAAGAACATGGGCTTTCACAACAGGTTTGCCTGTCACATATATCGGTCCCGCAAAATCCACTCCTATTTTGTCAAAAGGCTGAGCCATTTGCACGTGCTCTGCAGGCATTGGTGCCATTGGGACACAGGTAGGTTTCGCGCGGTAACAAGCACAGCATGAGCACTTCGCGATCACTTTCTTCACGCACTGCCTGGCAGCCACAATCTCTCCCGTAGATCTGCCACTGTAACTGCTATTCCAGCGTGGAAGAGACGCTTGTGAGCACTGTGGGCAATCAGTTGCGTCACTCGGTGATCGCCAGGAAGCAGTAGAGGGTTCTTGACGCTAAGCTCAGTAACTGCGTTCTGAAGTGGTGTTCTTATGCGTACAAGTTCGTCGTCCTCCCCAAGAAATGGGTGGAGATCTTTTATCCGCGATGTTTCGATGGCGCGCCCAGCTTTCAGTGATGCTATTTCCGTTGAGAAAGCTTGGGTTTGGGTGTAGGAATACCAGTAAACTTCCGCTCTGGCAATTTCTTCAGTCAGCAGCACATTTTCCTTCTGACGTGTTAGTCGTCTGGAACCATCGGCAAACCTTAGGATCCAGGCGGTCACTCTAAGGACTCGCGCGAGTCCAGGGGCTATATCTGCTGAAGTCGAAGAGTGCAGGGTGGGGCTCTGTTGACGCATGTAGCACGACGGTATCGGGCCACCTTGTTCTATCACAAGTTGTTGGCAAGTCTCTACAGTCGTAGTCGGATGAAATGCGGTCCGCCTCGCTAGCCAAGTTGGCCCTCTCCACCAGAGGTCGTAGCTAGGTACAGAGTGAACGCGCTGACGTTCCCCTGGAAATCAAGGGTGCGATTTTGTACGCGTTCCAAAATGGAACGGAGGCAGTCCGTTCCATCGAGCCGCACACGATTGGTCGATTTGATCGTCACGGTTCAAATTGACCAATCGTGTGCGGCTCACGGTTCAAATTGACCAGTCGTGTACGGCTCGATGGAACGGACCGCCTCCGTTCCATTTTGGAACGCGTACAAGATTCTGCCCCAAGTCTGCAGGGTTGACCCTTCCAGAGCAGTGGTTCCACAGTAGAGGAACTGTTAGGTCTTGCATTTCAGCGACTCAATTACGGACGAACGGCTTCCACTTCGTGACGGATCCTTTGATCCAACTTAGAGCCACCATAGAGTCCGTCCAACAAAAATTGCAGGGAGGGAATATTTAATGTGCTCCTGATGAACTTTGGAAGCCTTGCCCCGACTAAAGCTGCTGTGAGCTCGAGTCTTGGTAGTGAAAGTTCTTTAAGTGGAGCCACTCGGGCCTTTGCCATTCGGAAGTGCCTGTTGGAGCCCTAGCATGTCTTGGGAAGCACAAATAGGCGACTGTTCCGTAAGCTGCATTACTCGCGTCGGTGAAAACGTGCAACTCTGTGTTGGCACAGGATGGCACAGTCTTGGGACAGCCAACGATGCAATATCAGGCACTTCACGTAGCCAGTTCTTCCAGTTTTGAACTAGTTCGTCTGGAATTCCATGATCCCTCGACGTCCCTATTCGCCAAATGCGTTGAAAAAGTATTTTGACTCGGATCAGAAACGGTGCTACAAAGCCTGAGTGGGTCATAAATTCGAGCCGATGTCTGCAAAATGAATCGTTTTGCGGGCTCCTCGTCTTCAACCATTCCAATACTGGTTGTACATTCACGTTTAGCCTGTCCTCTTTAATGTCCTACATAAGGTCCAATATTTTTGTCTTGTCAGGAGTACCGGAATGTTCTTCTCAGTGTAGGCACGCATTTCAGCGCTGTTGGTTGCCCACTTTTGCAGTGTCATCCCTGCGCCAGCAAATATATGTGTGGCATCCTCATACAGCTGGCGAGATGCCTTGTTCTCCACTCCAGCCAGCATGTCTACATAAAGGCATTTAGACAACTTTAGCGCAGTAGTCTTGTAAGGTTCACAGCCGTGTTGGAAATGGTACTGTAGAGTCGCGCTGAGTAGAAACAGACTCGATGTAGTACCGAAAGGAACACGAGTCATTCGATACTCTTTGACTCGACTTAGGTCTTCTACACCCTTCGGCGTGTTCTTAAACCACAAGAATCTCAGAGAATCCCTGTCGGCGCACTTGATTGAAATCTGCAGAAAGCCTTCTGAACGTCTGCGGTGATCCCAATCTTATGCATGCGAAAAGATAACATTTTCAACAGGTCATTGTTGATGTTTGGGCCTTTCTCCAGATAATCGTTCAAGGATGTCGTTCCGGCTGCATCCGATGACGCATCAAAAACGACCCGTAGCTTAGTCGTCGTGGAAGACTCCTTGATGACTTCGTGATGTGGCATGTAATACGTCTTGTTCTGGACTGTGTCGTGTGAAGGTACGGGTTCTGCATGACCGTCCTTGAGATACTGCGTGACCGCCGTATCGTACTAAAGTAGAAGGTCTTCGCTCTTGGACAGTCGGCGGAGGAGGCACTGTAACCTTTTCATCGCTACCAGCCGGTTATGTGTAAGTTCGACATCAAGCGTCTTCCAAGGAAGGCTTACTTTGTAGCGATGGTCGCACAGCTTAACATTGTTGTTAAATTCTTTCCAAACAGTATTATCATGCTCAGACGAATCTGGCTGATCAGTTATACCCAAACTCTCAAGCTGCCAGAATGTCTGCAGTGATGTTGACAGATCGTCGAACATGCAACACGAAGTACGAAGAACACACACATCCGTCTGTGTCCGTCGATTGAGACATCTGTCGTTGCTAATTGGGCCTTGCAATACCCATCCAAGTGCCGAGCTTCTAGCAACCAGTTCTTTGTGGGCCTCATCCCATGTCACTTCGTCTCTTAATATTTTCCAAATCTGATCTGCCCCGATTAGCAAACTAATTCCTGGTTCCTGTAGCGTTCCAGGGTAAGCAACCACGTCAGCCAGGAGACTACGACTCTTATTTTCTTGACAGAGTCGTTGTCATGCGGAATCTCCACAATGTCCTCGCAAATGTACGGGATTTCAATAGCCTCAATTTCCACAAGGGCCCCGTCAAACTGACTCTGCAGTGCAAGTTTAACTATCTTTCGTCGTGCAGTGCGGCTGGGACTTTGATGGCCAAAGACGCGTATGCATAAGTCAACTTCATCTATGACTTCGAGCTTCAGTTTGCGCGATAGTTCTTGGCTAACAAAAGTACGTTGGCTGCCGCTGTCAAGAATACCTCGTACATAGCAGCAAAGATTGCGGCCCCGCATCCATGCTCTAAACGTCTGAAGTAGAATAGCGCAGTGTCAAATCTGGAACGGTTCTTGCTGCCTACTTGTGTAGCATGCATCGACGCGCTGCTGAGAGACTGCTTTGTTTCAGGTGTAACTACCTCGATCTGTTCTTAGCACATGGATGAGGCATTTCTGGGTGCAACTAACCTTGCGGCGGCAATCCTGGGCCCTATGCCCCTTGGTAGTGCACCGGAAACAGCTGCCGCTTGCCGTGAGCAGACGCCTTTTCTCGTTTGTGTTTCAAGGAGGGGTCACACTCTGATGTTGCATGATGCTTCTCGCAAAAGACGCACGTTCGAGTGGAACTGTTCTTACGCACTGCTGCCGATGACGCTGGTGTCTGTCGGCGACCGGATCCGGGAAGCAGGTACTGTCAGCTGGATCCCTCTAATGGACCGTGAGCTGTTCACTCCCTGCAGTCAACCTCGACGCGAAAATACTGCAGGAGATCTTTAAGGTCTTCCTCCGCTGTTGGCCTTAAGTTCCGATCGTCATTTGCCTTAAGTCTTCTGTGTCTATGGTAATTTACCATGACGTCTTGAGGGATGGCTTTCGTTAACACTTCGCCGAGCATTGCTGCA